>NW_021619624.1:0-4224 GCF_004785775.1 Grammomys surdaster | reverse complement strand
GGGGCATCCCCCACTCTTTACAGCCCAGTTCCTGTGTCCAGGCTCTTCAACCTACCCTGCCTCAAGTTCTTGGCTCCACCCACAAAAGGCTTCAGAGCAACTTCAGCATCCAGGTGAGTGGGGCTACAGGAGGCGCTGGTGCAGGATCTCCCACACCATCTTCTTCCTAAACAGGGGCATGTGCTGCTGAGAGAAGGTGAGGGGCTGGCCTCTGGAGATGTAGTCTGCATATTTACAGGTAAACATGCCACAGTCACTGCCAGTCCCCTGCTGAGGTATCTCCTCTGCTGCCATGCTGTACTGCTTCCACTCCGAAGGGTTCAGCTCCACATTCCTTCTGGCTTGGCTCTCATCCTGCAGATAGTGAAAAATCAGCTGAAGGACATCTCCTCTCTTGTGTCCCCTGGAATCCAGGTAGACAAGACTCTTCTCTCTTAGGTCTGTCACCACCAGGCTCCAGTGAACACCCTGGTGAATGGGCACCAAGATCAGCTGCTTTGCAAAGAGGTTTACTGCCTTGGTCCATCTTCTGACTGCCCTGTAACCCCCAGTCTTTAACTTGCTGTAAAAGAAGGTATTAAATGCGTAAAGTGCAGGGTATCCTTGACTTTGGTTCCTGGCCATGAGAAGATTCATGTGAAAATTGATGACTGTGTCATTGAGCCACTGGGTGTCCCTCAAGGTCCACATGTCTCCTCGAGTAATTGTCATATTGAAGGCCCGACTCAAGATCTCATCTTGTGGGCCTGGGCCTAGAGCACTACTGATTTCCTTTAGCATGTCCTCTGTGATCAGAGGGCCATGGTCCAGCCCTGTGCTCTTGTCTTGGTCTTCAGGTGCCTTTTCTTTGTCGTTAGCGATTGGTATTTTTTTGGTGACATTGTCTGTGCAGATCTGAGGTGTTTGAGAAGCATGAATCTGCTCATCCACACAGACATTGATCTTCTCTGAGGCGTCCACTGGACGCTTAGAAGAACCGAAGAAGTCAGAGTTTGTAAGATCACTGAGATGAAGACATACCACAAAGCTTGGGTACATTGCATTGTGATGTTTCTGAACACCTTCCTCCATGTGGAAGTAGGGACTCTTGGGACCTTTGCCTCCATCCACAGAGTTCACCTCACTCACAGCCTGTTTCCCAGGTCCTTTGGTGCACGCTGAGGGCTTCAGCTGTAATTCAGCCTCTTTTAGGGGTTTCTTTATCTGACCTGTGCCTGCCTCTTCACACCCAAACTCTCTTCCATGCTCCTCCTTTTTCAGCCTCTTTAGAGGTTGGCTTGTCTCTTCAGACTGGACATCCTTTTCACCCTCTTCCAGGCATTTCCTCTTTTGGCCTTTGCCTGAATGTTCAGAATACACTCTCCCACATGGCTTGCAAGGTTTCCATGAAGTGGGGCTGCTTGGATTGCCCTTGCTCATGTTCTGGCCCTCTCCTCTGGTATAGCTTTCTGATTTCCAAGTCTCAGTGCACATCAGCCAGTCTCTTGGTGGGGGCTCTTGAGTTGTTTTCTTTTTGGAGGGCTCAGTTAGTGTAGTTGTAGGTGTCTTGTCCATACTGGAGTTGTTTTTCCAAGATCAGAAACTGCAGGTCAAGAGCTTATATGTCCTTTGGCGTTGGGATCAGTTGAAGGTGAATTCAGATGGAGGCAACAGGACCTAAGAGTAGCTCTCCCTCAGCTGGTCAAGCTCACCTTGTGTGTAAGGAGATGGTTCTCTATTCCCACAGTTGAAAATTCTGGTGAGTTCAGGCAGTGCCTTTTACCCTGTGTAGAAGTGGGACTTCAGAGCACAAAGAGCCTCTGTAGACAACAAAGTCACTGGAAATTACTATAGTTCTCAGAGAGTTGCTGGAAGTCAGCAAACCTTAGCAGCACAGTCAATCACACTGGAAGCAAGAGGGTTTTGCTCCTAGTTCTTGTCCTGCCTCTGGCTGTGATGCACACTCATAGATCCTCACTGCTTTCTAAAGCGAGTGGACACCCAACACACAGTGATCCAGGTCTTAGAACTTCTTTCCATCCATGAGTTCCTGTTGGTCGGTGCCTGGATGAAGCAATCAGAAAAACCATTAGAACTCAACCAGGGAGAATTATAGCTGTGCTTTCAAAGAGAGAAAGTATTTAGGGCTTCAGTAGATTTACTGTGTTACATTTTTCTGAAATGTGAACTCTAGGAGAGAGAATTGGATCCTTGGAAGTTCTGAGACACAGATCATTTGCCCTCTGTTGAATAGAGCAAGATTAGGTTTGTTTCCTTGGATCTAACTTTTCAGTCTAGTTGGCAAATGTATAGATCAGTACATGTGTATCTATGTATGATCTAAGACTCAATGCAAAATTCACAGGACTTCCCCTATCTACCCAAGAAGGATAGACACTGGATCAAGGTGACCCTCAGTCACTCCCCCCCTAAGTGATCATCACTCCTGGAAAATACCATTGAGAGCTGAGGGTTGAGCTCCTGAGTTGTTGGTCCTTGAGATGAACGGTTCACGGGGTCTCACTATAACCTAGCACATCCATGGCACTTAATTCTTTAGGAAGAGTTTCCTTCATGTCCTGCATGCTTAATTGTATTAAACAAAATAGTATTACTCCATAGCTTGGAGTCCAGTGTTTCTAGCATTAGTCGACAAATTTACCAGGAAAGATATTCACAGGATATCAGTGTAGCTCCTCTCAATATGGTTAGGAATTGCTAAGAAAGTGATAGCTCTGAGAACTGGTTCATCACACCTAACCAACGCTGTGTCCTTTAATAGCAATGGGATCACTCAGTGTTCTATTGGTGTTGTTGGCCATTTTGAGAAAGACACAATTGCTGTCTCTGACCATCCTGATAAAATCACAAACTATGAACCTAATCCCTAAAACCACTTGGAAGAATTCAATCAAATGATAGTGTTTTTAACAAAAGCTGGTGTGGTTTAGCCTGTAGCCTTGCACTGAGAAGGCTGAGGCAGGGGAAATTTCCTCACAATACTCTCAAATAGACAAATGAGAGCAAAAGGATAATGTGTGAACTCCTAATTCACACAGAGACATTGTAAATCACTGGGGAACAATGCCTTTTAAATTGTTCTTGGTTCTGAAGTCCAGGATGATATGTTGTATGCTTGTTGCCTCTGTAATCTAGAAACACTACTGACAGTGATCACTTTTTTGCAGCTCTTGGGATCCTTCTCCTCCTAGTGGGTTGCCTCTCCCAGCCTTGCTATGAGTGTGTCTTTATCATTACACATTCGAAGAATTTGGGACTTGAGTGACACAGAACTTTCCTGTATCCACAAGGCACAAGATGTAAACTCTACTGGTGCAAAACCAGAGCTTAAGAAAACTGAACACACAGGCATATATACACACACATACACAAACACACACACACAAACACACACACACACACACATCTGGTAAGGACATGGAGGAAAAAGAAAACAGATGCTTGGTGTTGTATTTTGTCTTCCGCATTCATGCATTGCCACATGCCTGGCCACACATAGATACATATCCCCACACAAAACATAAATAAAACTAAAATCCACCATGTGCTTGCATTCAGGGCAGGTGCCACCATCATCTGGTTGTATAAATCTTTTAAAGAGTAGTCAAAAAAATTGTTCAGTGGTTAAAGTGATACTTTGTCAAAAGACCCCAATTTGGTTTCTAGACTCAACTTGGCAGTTTACAACCAGCTGTATCTGAGTTTCTTGGGGATCTGGCATGATCTCCTGAGTTAACCAGGAAACACACACACACACACACAAATAAACAAACACACACAGCAAATATGTTTGTAATATTCAAGCCACAGGACCCTAAATTGTTGTTCTCAGTAACTTTCTTTCTTTCTTTTTTTTTTTTTTTTTTTGTTAGAGGCAAGGTCTCCCATAGCCTGCATTCTCATAGTGACAAGGTGACCTGACCAGCAAATCCCTCATAATCCCCTATGATCCACTTGTCTTTTTGCCTCTCCAGAACTGGATTACAAGGAAATACCAGCCTGCTTTTGTCTTTTATGATGGTTTTGGTGGGAAGCCCTTTACCATTTAAGCTCTTTCTCCAGCCATATGCTCACTCTTCTTTGTTGATAATGGAACAAAGAAGAAAATAGTAATTTGGTGGGAAAGAAAATAGTAATAATAGGAGGCCTTGAGGCATGGCTGGGAAGTCAGGAACACTTGTTCTGTGAGCTTGAGGATCTGAGTGTGATTCTCCAGGACCCAAG
>NW_021619623.1:4177-8552 GCF_004785775.1 Grammomys surdaster | reverse complement strand
CAGGTGGAAAGGTCTTCAAATGGCCCCTCCTTCAGTTTCTGTCCCTCACTTTGTCTCCATATTTGCTCCCTTGAGTATTTTGTTGCTCCTTCTAAGAAGAACTGAATCACCCCCACTTGGTCTTCCTTTTTTATGAGCTTCATGTGGCCTGTGAGTTGCATCTTGGGCATTTCAAGGTTCTGGGCTAATATCCAATAATCAGTGAGTGAATACCATGTGTGTTCTTTTGTGATTGGCTTACTTCACTCAGGATGATAATTTCTAGTTCCATCCATTTACCTAGGAACCTCTCGAATTCATTGTTTTTAATAGCTGAGTAATACTCCATTGTGTAAATATACCACATTTTTTTAATCCATTCCTCAGTTGAAGGACATCTGGGTTCTTTCCAGCTCCTGGCTATTATAAATAAGGCTGCTATGAACATAGTTGAGCATATGTCCTTGTTATATGTTCGAGCATCTTCTGGGTATATGCCTAGGAGTGGTATAGCTGGATCCTCAGGTAATGCTATGTCCAATTTTCTGAGGAACCGCCACACTGATTTCCAAAGTGGTTGCACCATCTTGCAGTCCCATCAACAATGGAGGAGTGTTCCTCTTTCTCCACACCCTCGCCAGCATCTACTATCACCTGAGTTCTTAATCTTAGCCATTCTGACTGGTGTGAGATGGAATCTCAGAGTTGTTTTGATTTGCATTTCCCTGATGACTAAGGACACTGAACATTTCTTTAGGTGCTTCTCGGCCATTCGAGTTTCTTCCATTGAAAATTCTTTGTTAAGCTCTATACCCCATTTTTTAATAAGGTAATTTGGTTGTCTGGAGTCTACTTTCTTGAGTTCTTTGTATATATTGGATATTAGCCCTCTATCAGATGTAGGATTGGTAAAGATCTTTTCCCAATTTGTTGGTTGTCGTTAAAAGCAGGAGACAATAAGGTCAGATTGATGAAATCAGAGGACTCACCTCCTTTACTACTAGCCAAGGATTATTAACAACTTCTACAAGGGAACTGGTCAAAGAAGAGGATTCTTTCTTCCTTTCCAGAAAGAACACTGACTTGCAAACACCTTGAGTTCACTCAAGGGGAACTAGTTGCCATTTCTGAACTGCAGAACTCTGAGAAATGCATTTTTATTGGAGAGTGTCACTATGTGGGCATACTGTTGTGGCAATAATGGAAAGTTAATTCAACTAAGTTTTTATAAGTTGGATCACTATGTAGATACAGGTTCATCTTGTCTAGATTGTCTCAACTTTCTACCACTGTGACAAAATGCCAAAAATAATCAGCTTAACAGAAAGACAGGTTTATTTAGGCTTACAGTTTCAAAGGTCTCAGTCTGAGGTCACTTGGCCCTGTTGTTTGGAACTCTGATGATACACACATCCTGGAAGATGCAAATGACATGGAAGACTATCCACCAATTGAAAGTAGAAAGCAAAGGTGAGGAGGAAGATGAGCAGGCATGGTTTTATGTGCCCACACTTCTAGCACTTGGGAGGACTTGGGAAGGAAGGTTGCAAGTTCAAACCCAGATTAATCTATATATTCCAGCCAACTAACCACCCCCAAAGGAAGGGTCACAATATCCTTTTTAAGGGCAAGCTCCCAGTGACCTAACTTTTTTCCAGTAGTCCCCATCTATAAGAAATTTTTATTACTTGTCAATAGTGCCATGAACTGGCCATGAATTCTTTTAACACATGAGCCTTTCAGGACACTTACCCAAGCTACAGCACTGATTCTGTGAAGCACGTTCCTGTTATATACCACCTCTACTCACTAGGAATGTCTGAATGTTCTCCTGGCTTCACATCCTCATTCAGGGCTTGGAATCACTGCTCTCTTTGATTATAGCCACAATACATGACACCTCATTTCTATTATAGTATGGATTCTTCTGGTTACCAGAGAATTTGAATTCTCACTCCTATTGGCCCTCTGGAGCTATTTTGTAAAATGCCTCTTCAAATATTTTGCCAAATCAAGCTTGAGAAAGGAGGATTCAGTGATGTGTACATTCATAGATGTGTGTGTGTGTGTGTGTGTGTGTGTGTGTGTGTGTGTGTGCATGTTCTCCATCTCTCATTTCTACCATTGAGCTTCTAGAATTTTTTTAATCTCCTAACAGTGGCATAATAGGATCTAACATTTGGTCATTGGATATAGAGCCTCTACCTTCCTGGAATTTAGGGGAGCATCTTTTGTTCGAATGAGGAGACTCCTGTTGAGCTCTTGAGCGGATACCAGTCACCACCAAGGTGACTACAATGAAACCACAGTTAGCAGTTTGAGCCTGTAGCCCTAACCCCTATCTTCCAGAAGGGAGAGAATTAGGTATTGGATTAACAACCAATCATCCCCATATTATGATGTCTCCACAAAAGACCCTGGAAAACAGAGTCCTGGCAACATCTGCTTAGTGAGCACAACTACATATCAAGGTTGGAGTGGGTGATGTACTCAACTCCATAGAAAGACACGCTCCCAGGCTTGAAGTCACTCTTGGCCTCACTCCCCTGTGCATCTTCTTCTGGCTGTTCATCTATACCAGTGGCTCTCAACCTTCATAATGCTACAACCCTTTAACACAGTTTGTCACATTGTGATGACCACAAACCATATAGTTATTTTTTTGCTATTTCAAAACTCTCTAATTTTGCTACTGTTATGAATCATAATATAAATATCTATGTCTTCCAATTTGGTCTTAGGCAACCTGTGTGAAGAAACCATTCAGCTCTCAAAGAGGGTTACGACCCACAGGTAGAGAACCACTGGTCTATACCCTTCATAACCTTTGTTATGATAGGCCAGTAAGAGCACACATGTTCACCCTGAGTTCTGTGAGCCATTGCAACAAATTATTAAGCTTGAGAAAGAAGGATATGAGCACCTCTGATCTGTAGATAGCTTAGACAGAAGTGGGTAACCTGGACCCCACTGCTGTGATTGGCATCTGAGTTGGAGCAATCTAGTAAGACTGATCCCTTAACCTGTTGAGTTTGTCCAGGGGCACAATGTCAGTACTGCTACACATAGAAAACCCACACATTTGGCATCAAAGATGTTGTAGTAGCAAAACCAACATTTTCCTAATACGGTGTGATTTCTTTGTGCTACTGTGGTAAAGGACGTATAGGATTTACAATGTAACTCTCTCATTAACTATTCATAAAACCCTCTGCCTTCTCAAGTCACAAAATTAGGATTTTCTTTAATATTGTATGAAGACTTTTCTTTTCTTATTCCTCTTTAAAATTGTATAGCAAACAGAAGCAGATTCTCACTTGGATATCATAGTATAGTTACCTTAACAATCTCACTACATAAACACACACACACACACACACACACACACACACCATATATACCCAGAGTTACAAACATATACAGGACATGAAACACAGCCACTTGAAAATAAATCTTAGCTCAGTAGTCATCAACACCAACAGACCATTATAGATTAATAATCTCTGCATGAGACTATTTCATTCAGAGGCTCTGTGATGAGCCCTGCATATTCGATGTTATGATGGAAACACAATTTTCTTCAACTGATATAACTCCTAAAATAAATCATTCATATGGTTGGTGACTCAAACAATCCATTCCAGCATACTCCGTTACATGTTAGAAGAGGCTTTTATTTAATTTAAGCATTTTCATTACTGTGTACTTTTACTGTGCACTATTCAGTTCCAAGTCTTGGGCAATTGTTATAATAAGGTTACTAGTCAGAGGCTGCAGAGAAAGAACAGCAATTCAATAATTAAAAGGCAACCAAGAATGCAATCTGTCAAGTAGTAAAAAAAAAAAAAATCAAATCTGAAGCTGCATGAAGATGGGCTTAAAGCCAAAACTATTAAAGCAAAGCATGGCTATCTCCAGTGGTGAGTCCATGTGGGACTGGTGTGTGACATGGGGCTCATGAGGTCATCAGAAGAACTTCATTAGGCAGGTTAAGCCTGGTTCTCATCTACCCACCATTCCTAAATATTTTCTCCCAGAAGTCCAAATTTCAAGGCAAGAAGCATTTGTTAGAGCCCCAGTCTCAGAAGAATTTCAGTGTGCACGGTGGAAAAGGTCCCATAATGTGATGGATCGACTCCACCTGTAGCGGTGACAGCATGTAGTAGTGACTTGTATACCTGCCCCTGACCAGATAGCAGAGACATTGCCAGAACTCAAGATAAGTCCAACCATCAAGCCCACCTCTTCTGGACCTATTTCTTCCAGCCAGGCTGCACGTCTCCCACCCCTAAATTAAAGGTAGCACACCTTCTCCAAAGGATACCAACATCTGGGCTCATTTCACACTTAAACCATACAGTTCTCTTCCCATGTATATTACTATGAACCAACATCT
>NW_021619623.1:0-4167 GCF_004785775.1 Grammomys surdaster | reverse complement strand
TTTCACACTCAAACCATACAGTTCTCTTCCCATGTATATTACTATGACATGAACACATCTCCATATCTTATCTCTCATGTAAGTAAAAGTGGAACATCAAATCAAGCAAAAGGATCTCAGCATTTGGTGACAAAGCCAAGGGGGTGTCTGCTTAAATCAGTTAGGGGTGGCTAGCATGGCTCCATTGGCTCAATCTGGTCGCTAGGAGAACTGGTCCTACTGTGTTCTCTTACCATCTCTTCTCTTCATGTCTATTCTCCTCCCTATCTTCTAAATGGCCTCCCTTGCTCAGAAAAAGCGTATTGTGGGACAAGGCCCAATCTTTTCCAAATATCTTTAGGAACCGCCCATTTGTCTCTGCTCCCATTGACCTACTGAATTTCTCAGGAAAGAGTCAGGCACACATGGAAGGAACAAAAGCCAAGAGGACTGGATAGCAGTAAGCCAGAGGGAGGGTGACACAGTACCTAGTAGGAGAGCAGGCTAGGAGATGGCACTGGAGCCTGCAAGCCCAGTAAGCATTCCAGAGATAATTCTAAGGGCTTTGAGGAGATATTTTTAGTATATTATGCAGTATAGCAAGAATACACCTGCTGTTATGTGGTGAATAGACACGATGGCGGCAAATGGGGTAGAGATCACTATGGACTAT
The DNA here is from genome assembly GCF_004785775.1 of Grammomys surdaster. Classification (NCBI taxonomy): domain Eukaryota; kingdom Metazoa; phylum Chordata; class Mammalia; order Rodentia; family Muridae; genus Grammomys; species Grammomys surdaster. The sequence continues at coordinate 3,515 of NW_021619623.1, read as the reverse complement.
TTCAAGTGAACTCCCCTGAGGGGACTCACAATGTCTGTATTGTTATTGTAGCTCTAGACATAGGGAGAAACTGAATAGAGAGGAAATACCAGAGACTGTTTTTCGTTTTCCAAGTTTTTATTCTATGTGCATGGGTGTTTTGCCTGCACATGTGTATTTGGACTCTGTGTGTGTCAGGTACCCATGGAAACCAGGAAGAGAATCAGATACCTGGAACTGGAGTTAAAGATGGTGATTATCTGGCATGTAGGTCTTGGGAATTGAACCCTGATCCTCTGGAAGAGGATCCAGGGCCCTTAACCACTGAGCTATCCCTCTAGACCCTAGAAATAGTTTTAGAAAAGCATAGGAGACATGTGAGAAGATACCTTATATAAGACATTCACACCCAAGCCCAGGTAAAAATACACACAGGGTAGCTAACAGGGGCCTGGGGATATTTGAGAGACTCATCTGACCTTAGGGTTAATCTGTAAGTCAGCACATAAGGCCAAAGCATAAATATTTAGAAAAGGTCTGTGGAAACCCCTGGAAGTCTGTACTACAGTCTCCAGAGGCTCAAACACGAGAAGTTAACTCGCTTATCTCCTTGTTTTGTGGCCACTGGTACCACAAATTCCCTTCTCCAGCGTCATCATCTCCAGAATAAGAGAAAACAGATTCTGATTTATGGACATGGAAAAGTGAATGTGAAAAAAAGGTAAGACCAATTTTCTCTGCTAAGTGGGTTGTGTTGAACCATGGTTTGCCTAACATGGCTTTACTGTACAGGCTATTGGTAAATGGTTCTTAAGTATGGGGATGGATACGGTCTCTCAAGTGAGAGTGTAGTAAGATAAGAACTGTATTTGTCCACTCTGTTGCCCTAAGAAACCACAGATGTGTGGCTAAGACAGTAGGAACTCCTCTTGAAGTTCTACAGGGTAGAAGGCAAAGCCAGAAGGGCCACGCCCCTTCGAGTTTTCTTGGTGTTTCTTGGTTTGTAGAAACATCACTTCAGTGTCTGCTTCCTCATGACAAGGCATCATCTTCTCCTCACATGTGTGTGTCTAGATGTGCTGTTCTCACTTTGTGAGATGTTTATGAGGAATGAGAAATGTCCCCCATGGACGCAACTTCAACACCCCTGTTGGTAGTGTTGTTTGAGTAGATAGTCTATTTTTTTTATCAATTTTATGTTTTATATTTACAATAATAAGGTGAAAAATACTGAGAATACCTATCTATCAACTCACCAGTTCCCCCATTGGTAGCTTCTTGCATTCGTTTGTAGTAATTGTCTGCCAGGGTTGACACACTTTTGTTGTCTAAAGCATTTGTTTACAATAGGGCTCCTTCTTTGTGTTGTACATGCCATGGGTTTTGATAAATCTGTAACATGTAGAATGGTTTCACTGCCCTAGAAACCCCCTGTCTTTCACACATCTCCTCTTCCTTCACTTGAAGCTTTTTAACCACTGATCATCTTACCATCTCCGTAGCCTTTGTTTTTCAGAATGCCAAATAGAATCATGCAAAATGAAGCCTTTTCAGATTAATAGTCCCCTTGCATCTCTATTGCTAGCTTGATAGCCTCCCCCATTACCTGCCTGTGTGCATGTGTGAGTATGTTTGCATGTGTGTGTACATGTGTGTGTATGCACATGTGGGCATGTGCATGCACAGTGTGTGTACATGTGTGTGTATACATGCATGTCTATGTGTGCATGTCTATGTGCGTCTCTCTCTCTCTCTCTCTCTCTCTCTCTCTCTCTCTCTCTCTCTCTCTCTCTCTCTCTGTGTGTGTGTGTGTGTGTGTGTGTGTGTCCAAGCACCTGTGGAGACCAGAGGTGGTTGGTGGATCCCTTTTTATCAATCTCTATCTTCCTTTCCGAGTCAGCATTTCTCAATGAAGCTACAACTCACTGACTCAGCAACACTAGCTAGCCATCAAGCGCTAGATAGTCCCCTGTCTCCACCTCCTCAGCACTAGAACTGGAGATGCACACCACCATGTTCAGTTTTTACATGGGTGCTGGGGACCCAAAGTTAAGTCCTCATGCTTGCATGGTATGCTGGCTCGTTTTATGTCAATTTGGCACAAGCTACAGTCAACTGAGAAGAGGGAACCTTGATCGAGAAACGTCTCCATAAGATCATAATATAGGCAAGCCTGTGGAACATTTTCTTAATTAGTGGTTGTTTGTTGAGGGGATTCTAGCCCATTTCAGGTGGTGCCATCCCTGGGATGGTGGTCTGTGGTCCTATAAGAAAGCAGGCTGAGGAAACCATGATGAGCAGGCCAGTCAGCAGCACCCCTCTGTAGCCTCACTGTCAGCTCCTGCCCCCAGGTTCCTGCCCTGCTTGAGTTTCTACCCTGACTTCCTTTGATGATGAACTGAAGCAGAAGCCTTCTCTTCCCAAGTTGATTTCATCACGGTGCTCTATCACAGCAACAGCAGCCCTAACCGAAGCACCTGACAAGCACTTTACTGACTGAGCCATCTCCTCAACTCGCATTCATTTCATTTGTCGCTGGATAATATTCTAATGTAGAAAGGCATTCGCAAAACATCTTGCTTGGAAAAGAAAAATAACCTAAGGGTCTCTTGCTTTAGAATTAAATTAAAAAGAAATTGCCCAAGAACTGTGTCAGAGATAAAGCTAGGGCAAAGGGGAACCTTGGCGGGAAGGAATGGACAGAGAGAGCACAAGACTTCCTGAAGATAGTGTGTATTGATAGAAGATGGATCGTGGATGCACATGGAGTCTATTGGTAGAAGATGGATCGTGGATGCACATGGAGTCTATTGATAGAAGATGGATCGTGGATGCACATGGAGTCTATTGGTAGAAGATGAATCGTGGATGCACATGGAGTCTATTGGTAGAAGGTGGGTTGTGGATACAGATAAAGTGTATTGGTAGAAGGTTGACTATGGATACAGAGTGTATTGACAGACAATGGATCGCGGGTGCAGACAGAGCATATCGGTAGAGGGTAAATTGTGGATACGGGTAGTGTGTATTGGTAGAAAGTTGATTTCGGTTGCAAATAGTATGTATTTGTGGAGGATGGATTATAGATACAGACAGTGTGTATTTGTAGAGGATTGATTGTGGACTGGCCATGAATACAAGAATCACAACATTCTCCTAATGCTCCCTTATTGAAGCATAGGTCAGCTGCCAGAAGCCTGTTTCCCAAGTATAGAGCCTGAGCACAGCCCCTTCTCCATGATATCTGAGCCTTCTTCTAATAAGAGGTTAAGAAAAATTAAATAATAAAGTCCTAAATCTTTTGACTGTATGGATGCCACATAATTCCATCCTACAGATACCCACATGAGTGAGTGAAGAAGAAAAACTAGGTCCCCATACTCGGGGACTGAGGAAAAGGGATGAGTGGGCAGAAGAATGGGTCCTAGATCTTGGAAAGTTCTTAGAAGGAGCAACAAAATACTCAAGGAGCAAATATGGAGACAAAGAGAGGGACAGAAACTGAAGGAGGGGCCATTTGAAGACCTTTCCACCTG
>NW_021619622.1:2798-8179 GCF_004785775.1 Grammomys surdaster | reverse complement strand
GCTTGGCACTGTAGATTTCAGTCGAGAGGAGTATTAATATGAGGCTTTGAAAATATCTTTTCCTATTTTGGTGAAGATTAGGGCTTCCTTGTGCACTGGTCTTCAGAGTTTTCTGGAGGGTAATTTAAAGACACGTAAATTAATACCGTTAATAAAGGGAGCCACAAAGAGACCTAGATTAGACTTTGTTCTGTTGTTCACTCTTATAGGAAACATTTCAAAAAGTAGAGTAAAATGGGAAACTGAAAGCCCAAAATGGAGGGGTTCAAATATAGTGTTCACAACAGGGTATCAGGAAGTAGAATGGTGTTAAATCATGTATCCAGATATACTAAATGGAAGTAACTGAGAATTGTCCAGGGGGAAACATCCTCCCCAGCTAGGGATTCTCTTTGTAGATTTTCAGTTGAGAAAGGGATGGTTTATATTATATAGGCCTTTTAATGCTGCAGTTTTTTTTTTAATTTGGACAAAAGAAGATATGATTCTGATTCAAATGGCCAAGACATGGACAGGGATGGCTGTGGTCAGTTGTCAACATGACTACATACGTTGTGAACTAATGTCCATAAATGGGAGAAAAAGAAGAGATCCAGATCAAGGGCTAGAAAACTGAGGGTTTTGGTCCAAATCATGCTGTGGTATAACAGTAACTGTTGATAGAAATCTTGAGAATACTGGCTATGAAAAGCTTTGTGTTTATGCATTATAGTATACATCTTTAATCCCAAGAGAGGGAGAGGCAAGGTAATTTCTGAGTTCAACGCCAACCGAGAACAAAGAAAGTAAAGAAGAGATTCTTTATTTGGTAAAGGTAAAGAAAAGATTAGTTCCAAGCATGGTTGTGCATAAATCAAGTGTGTGAGACAAGCAGATCTCTGGTTTCAAGGTTAGTCTACAGATCATGTTCCATGACAGCAATACTTAGGCAGTGAGCAAACCATTGAGACTAGGTTGCTGGGATAAATGCCATTGAACTAGGGGCTGTGTTCCAGCACCAGCAACTGATAGAACTTGGAAGTTTTGGGCATGTGGCTATGGCTTTAGAATCCAGAATAGTAGAGTATACTTGGACAGCTGAATCAAGTTAGTTTTAGCTTAGAAATTGCCAGTGACTTAGAAACTGTCATCGTTCAGATATAATATATTGGAAGTATTTTATGAGAGCACCAAGAAGCTGTGTTCAAGAGATAGACTTCCTGCAGGCAGCCAGATAATTTGTAGGAATCTTCCATGTGGTACTGAAGGAATGGAGGGATCCTGAAGAGCAGTTTATGCCTGGTCCTGTGAGTGGCTAGGTAAGGCCACTGGGGAAATTGCTGCTTCAGTGTCTGTTGAAGCCCAAGGACTGAAAGGGGTTATACAATGAAGTTGAGTATTGGTACCTTGAAGACTGCCTAGGAGAGGCTCATGGTGAAAGTGCTGCCTGGTGGAAGCAGAAGAACTTGGTTTCTTTGAGAATCCAGTAAAATGGGATGACCACAAGGAAGAGCAGCAACAGTGGAGTACTATTGGCAGGAGCTTATGGTCACAAAGAAACTGGAGGTGTAAGGTAAATCCCAAGCTCCTTTTGTAAGAGCCCAGAAGTTCCTCAGTGATCCCTGTGTGATGCCTGTTGAGGAAAGCAGCTATCATTGACTGGAACCAGCACAAGACAAAGGTGACAGCTTCTTTTATACAGCACAAGTGGATTATAGTTTGCAAACCAGAAAAGAATTGGACATCAGTAAAGTCAATGCAGGAGTTGAAATTTTTGCAGTTGGATTTTTGGCTTCATTTGAAGGAGTATCATCACTGTGAAGTTTTGAAATGTTTATATATACACTATGATGTTGTACATATGTAGTCTAATGTTAAGTTTTATTTGATGCTGGAATGAATTTTCGAGAGTTCAGGAGGAGCAAAGGACGTTTAGGATTCTGAGCTTTGTAGAGTCTGGAATAGACTATGGGTATTTTGGCATTGGAGAGTTCTAAGGTCCTTTGGCTTGGTATACCCCCGTAACCTCATTTTTTTTTTCTTTGCAGAGACAAATTAGTGCCAGGGAATGGTTTTGATTGTTTCACTATGCTTAGCCTACATGAATTTAGCACTAATCAGATATGTGGCCTTCCTGAGGATTGGGTCGCTTTGTCATAGGAAGTGGGTCAAAATGGAGGATTCATGATTAACTCAGATCAGGCCAGCTTGGTTAAAACCATCCACCTGGAAGCCTGTGGAAGAGAATAACCTGTCTTCCTTGGCAACTTTAGCCCTATGTCATCCTGAATGGTGTCTGAATTTCTGCCATCATGTTAATAGAAGGAATCTTTAAGTTGTAATTCAGTCCAAATTGACTGTCATCCTCAATAAGAGTTGACTTACTCATGGGGACTCTTCACAGTGATGAATCCTTAACTAATATAGAATGGGTACCAGAGGCAAGATTATCATTGTGATAGATCTGTCCATGTTTTTGTTTGTAGGAAATTCGACTCTGGCAGTTTGGATGCTTTAAATGGAGCTTAATATGCTGACATATTAGCAGCAGGGAAGAGAGTGGTGCTAAGAGTGATTTTAAATGAGGGGGTCGGCACAGTAGATTTCAGTCGAGAGGAGTATTAATACGAGGTTTAGAAATTATATTTTCATATTTTTGTGAATAATAGGGCTTCCTTGTGCGCTTGTCTTAAGAGTTTTCTGGAGGGTAATTTAAAGACATGTAAATTAATACCATTAATAAAGGGAGCCTCAAAGAGACCTAGATTAGACTTTGTTCTGTTGTTCGCTCTTATGGGAACCATTTCAAGAAGTAGAATAAAATGGAAAACCAAAAGCCCAAAATGTAGGGGTTCAAACATAGTGTTCACAGCACGGTTTCAGGAAGTAGAATGGTGTTGTATCATGTATCCAATGATATTAAATGGAAGAAACTGAGAATTCACCAGGGGGAAATATCCTCCCCAGCTAGGGATTCTCTTTGTAGATTTTCAGTTGAGAAAGGGATGGTTTATATTATATAGGCCTTTTAATGCTGCTGTTATTTTTTTTTCATTTGGACAAAAGAAGATATGATTCTGATTCAAATGGCCAAGAGATGGACTGGGATGGCTGCTGTCAGTTATCAACATGCCTACGTATGTTATGAACTAAAATACATAAATGGGAGAAAAATCAGAGATCCGGATCATGCGCTAGAAAACAGAGGGTTTTGGTCCAAATCATGCCATGGTATTTCAGTAATTTGGATAGAGATCTTGAGAATACTGGCTCTTAAAAGCTTTGTGTTTATGCATTATAGTATACAACTTTAATCCCAAGAGAGAAAGGCAAGGTAATTTCTGAGTTGAAGGGCAACCAAGAACAAAGAAAGAAAAGAATAGTTTTCTTTATTTGGCAAAGGTAAAGAAAAGGTTAGTTCCAAGCAAGGTGGTGCACAAATCAAGTGTGTGAGACAAGCACATCTCTGGGTTCAAGGTTAGTCTACAGATCATGTTCCATGACAGCAATACTTAGGCAGTGAGCAAACCATTGAGACTAGGGTGCTGGGATACATGCCATTGAACCAGGGGCCGTGTTCCAGCACCAACAACTAATAGAACTTGGAAGTTTTGGGCATGTTGCTATGGCTTTAGAATCCAGAATAGTAGAGTTTACTTAGACAGCTGAATCAAGTTAGTTTGAGCTAAGAAATTGCCAGTGACTTAGAAACTGTCACCGTTGATGTATAATATGTTGGAAGTATTTTATGAGAGCACCAAGAAGCTGTGTTCCAGAGATAGCCCTCCTGCAGGCAGCCAGATATTTTGTAAGAATCTTCCAGATGGTACTGAATGAATGAAGGGATCCTGAAGAGCACTTGAGGCCTGGACCTGTGAGTGGCTAGGTAAGGCCATTGGGGAAATTGCTGCTTCAGTGTCTGTTGAAGTCCAAGGACTGAAAGGGGTTATACAATGAAGCTGAGGATTGGTACCTTGAACACTGCCTAGGAGAGGCTCATGGTGGAAGTGCTGCCTGGTGGAAGCAGAAGAACTGGGTGTATTTGAGAGTCCAGTAAAATGGGTGACCACAAGTAAGAGCAGCAACAGTTGAGTACTATTGGCAGGAGCTTATGGTCACACTGAAACTAGAACTGAAAGATGAAACCCAAGTTCTTTTTGTAAGAGCCCAGATGATCCTCAGTGAACCCTGTGGGATGCCTGATTAGGAAAGCAGCTATAAGGGATTGGAACCAGCACAAGACAAAGGTGACAGTTTCCTTTATACAGCATATGTGGATTATAGTTTGCAAACCTGAAAAGAGTTGGACATCAATTAAGTCGATACAGGAATTGAAATTTTTGCAGTTATATTTTTGGCTTCATTTGAAGGAGTATCCTCACTGTGAAGTTTTGAAATGTTTGTATACACCCTATGATGTTGTACATATGTGATCTGATGTTAAGCTTTTACTTGATGCTGGAATGAATTATGAATTTTAGAGAGTTCAGGAAGAGAAAAGGACATTTAGGATTCTGAGCCTAGTTGAGTCTGGACTAGACTATGGGTATTTTGGCATTGGAGAGTTTCTAAGATCCTTTGGCTTGGTATAGCCCCCATAATCTCTTTGGTTTTTTCTGCAGAGGCAAATTAGTGCCAGGGAATGGTTTTGATTGTTTCACGATGCTTAGCCTACATGAATTTAGCACTAATCAGATATGTGGCCTTCCTGAGGGTGGGGTCGCTTTGTCATAGGAAGTGTGTCACAATGGAGGATTCATGAAAATCTCAGGTCAGCACAGCTTGATTAAAACCATCCTCCTGGCAGCCAGTTGAAGAGAATTACTTGCCTTCCTTGGCTCCTTTAGTACTATGTCCTCTTAAATGCTGTCCGAATTTCTGCCATCGTGTTAATAGAAGGAATCTTTAAGTTGTAAGTCAATCCAAATTGACTGTCATCCTCAATAAGAGTTGACTTACTCAAGGGGTCTCTTCACTGTGATGAATCCTTAACGAACATAGAAGTGGGTACCAAAGACTGGATTATCATTGTGATAGGTCTGTCCATGTTTTTGTTTGTTGGAAATTCGATTCTGGCAGTTTGGATGCTTTAAATGGAGCATAATATGCTGAAGTATTTGCAGCAGGTCAGAGAGTGGTGGTAAGAGTGATTTTAAATAAAGGGGCTTGCCACAGTAGATTTCAGATGAGAAGAGTATTAATATGAGGCTTAGAAAATATCTTTTGGTATTTTGGTGAAGAATAGGGCTTCCTTGTGTATTTGTCTTAAGAGTTTTCTGGAGGGTAATTTAAAGAGATGTAAATTAATACCATTAATAAAGGGAGCCTCAAAGAGACCTAGATTAGACTTTGTTCTGTTGTTCACTCTTATGGGCAACATATGAGGAAGTAGAATAAAATCG
>NW_021619622.1:0-2698 GCF_004785775.1 Grammomys surdaster | reverse complement strand
GCACAGTAGATTTCAGATGAGAGGAGTATTAATATGAGGCTTAGAAATTATATTTTCATATTTTGGTGAATAATAGTTCTTCCTTTTGAACTTGTCTTAAGAGTTTTCTGGAGGGTAATTTAAAGAGATGTAAATTAATACCATTAATAAAGGGAGCCTCAAAGAGACCTAGATTAGACTTTGTTCTGTTGTTCACTCTTATGGGCAACATATGAGGAAGTAGAATAAAATCGGTATCAAATCCCAATATGTAGGGGTTCAAATATTGTGTTCACAACAGGGTATAAGGAAGTAGAATGGAGTTAAATCATGTATCCAAAGATACTAAATGGAAGGAACTGAGAATTGACCACGGGGAAATAACCTCCCCAGTTAGGGATTCTCTTTGTAGATTTTCAGTTAATAAAGGGATGGTTTATATTATGTAGGCCTTTTAACGCTGCAGTTTTTTTTTAATTTGCACAAAAGAAGATATGATTCTGATTCAAATAGCCAAGAGATGGCCGGGGATGTCTGCTGACAGTTGTCAACATGACTACATATGTTGTGAACTAAAATCCATCAATGGGAGTAAAATCAGAGACCCATATCATGGGCTAGAAAACAGAGGGTTTTGGTCCAAATCATGGCGTGGTATTACAGTAACTTTGGATAGAGATCTTGAGAATACTGGCTCTCAAAAGCTTTGTGTTTATGCATGATAGTATACATCTAAAATCCCAAGAGAGAGAGGCAAGGTAATTTCTGAGTTCAAGGGCAACCAAGAACAAAGAAAGAAAAGAATAGTGTTCTTTATTTGGCAAAGGTAAAGAAAAAATTAGTTCCAAGCAAGGTGGTACACAAATCAAGTCTGTGAGTAAAGCAGATCTCTGGGTTCAAGGTTAGTCTACAGGTCATGATCCATGAGAGCAATACTTAGGCAGTGAGCAAACCATTGAGATTAGGTTGCTGGGATAAATGCCATTGAACTAGGGGTCCTGCTCCAGCACCAGCAACTGATAGAACTTGGAAGTTTTGGGCATGTTGCTATTGGTTTAGAATCCAGAAGAGTAGAGTTTACTTTGACAGCTGAATCAAGTTAGTTTGAGATAAGAAATTGCCAGTGACTTAGAAACTGTCACCGTTGATGTATAATATATTGGAAGTATTTTATGAGAGCACCCAGAAGCTGTTTTCCAGATATAGACCTCCTTCAGGCAGCTATATAATTTGTAGGAATCTTCCAGGTTGTACTGAAGGAATGAAGGGATCCTGAAGAGCAGTTGAGGCCAGCTACTGTGAATGGATAGGTAGGGCCATTTCAGAAATTGCTGCTTCAGGGTCTGTTGAAGTCCAAGGACTGAAAGGGGTTATACAATGAAGTTGAGGATTGATACCTTGAAGACTCCCTAGGAGAGGCTCATGGCGAAAGTGCTGCCTGGTGGAAACAGAAGAACTGGGTGTATTTGAGAGTCCAGTAAAATGGGATGACCACAAGGAAGAGCAGCAACAGTGGAGTACTATTGGCAAGAGCTTATGGTCCACACAAACTAGATCTGTAAGGTGAAACCCAAGCTCTTTTTATAAGAGCCCAGAAGTTCCTCAGTGAGCTCTGTGGGATGCCTGTTGAGGAAAACAGCTATCAGTAATTGGAACCAGCACAAGACAAATGTAACAGTTTCTTTTATAAAGCACAAGTGTATTATAGTTTGCAAACCTGAAAAGAGTTGGACAACAATAAAGTCAATGCAGGAATTGAAATTTTTGCAGTTCTATTTTTGGCTTCATTTGAAGCAGTATCATCACTGTGAAGTTTTGAAATGTTTCTATATACCCTATGATCTTGTACATATGTGATCTGATGTTAAGCGTTTATTTGATTCTGTAATAAATTATGAATTTTAGAGAGTTCAGGAAGAGAAAAGGACATTTAGGATTCTGGGCTTAATTGAGTCTGGAATAGAGTATGGGTATTTTGGCATTGGATAGTTTCTAACATCCTTTGGCTTGGTATAGCACACATAATCTCTCTCTCTCTTTTTTTTTTTATTTTTTGCATAGACAAATTAGTGCCAGGGAATGATTTTGATTGTTTCACTATGCTTAGCCTACATGAATTTAGCACTAATCAGATATGTGACCTTACTAGGATGGGGTTGCTATGTCATAGGAAGTGTGTCACAATGGAGGATTTATGAAAATCTGAGGTCAGGCCAGCTTGGTTAAAACCATCCTCCTGGCAGCCTGTGGAAGAGAATAACCTGCCTTCCTTAGCAACTTTAGCACTATGTCATTTTGAATGGTGTCCGAATTTCTGCCATCGTGTTAATAGAAGAAATCTTTAAGTTGTAAGTCAGCCCAAATTGACTGTCATCTTCAATAAGAGTTGTCTTGCTCATGGTGTCTCTTCACTGTCTTGAATCCTTAAGTAACATAGAAAGGGGTACCAGAGACTGGGGTATCATTGTGATAGGTCTATCCATGTTTTTGTTTGTAAGAAATTCGATTCTGGCAGTTTGGATGCTTTAAATGGAGCTTAATATGCTGACGTATTAGCAGCAGGGCAGAGAGTGGTGCTAAGACTGATTTTAAAAGAGGGGGCTTGGCACAGTAGATTTCAGACAAGAGTATTATTAATATGAGGCTTACAAAATATCTTTTGGTATTTTGGTGATGATTAGGGCTTCCTGGTGTGCTTGTCTTAAGAGTTTTCTGGAGG
>NW_021619621.1:0-2786 GCF_004785775.1 Grammomys surdaster | reverse complement strand
GTCTCTGCAAGGCATGACAGGTAACAGCAGGAGTGGAAGATTATTTAAACAACATGCTCCACAACTGAAGGTCTGAGGAGTGAATTGGCTGTATATTAGACTTCCATTTTTCTGTTTTCTTTTATCACTATTATTATTGATACCTTTGTTTTGTTGTGGTTTTAGAGAAGGTTTCTCCTTCAAGTCTGGGCTCATCTGGATCTCACACTGTAGACTTGCCTGGTCTTTCACTCAGATATCCTCCTGCCTCTACCTCATCAGTGCTGGAATTAAAGATTTGAAACACACTGTCTGCCTGTGTATTCATATCTTTCATTTGAATTGAATGGGTCCCTGTAAAAGTTGCATTTAATTTATTAGGACTGGATAATATTTTACAATAATTCAGGAACAGCAATGGAGGTGTGGTTCCTTGGAAGTTGTCAAGCAAAGGATGAATAAAAAGCTCAGAGAGTTAGAGAGAACACTGGGAATCTTGGAGTCACCTCCTCACAATGATGGAATAGGAGACCTGTCACCACTATCTGTGACTGGTAAGACACCAAGTCCTTCTCCTGCAGCCCAATAACTCCCTAATGTGGACATTACAGCACAGGAGACACAAGAATTCTTTTTTTATTCTCATATTGTAATTAATTCACACAGGGGTTATAAACACAGAAAGGCAGGATGTGGGGAAGGGAACAACACTGGAGTGTGGGTGTTCAGGGGGAATACAGATATCTTCAGAACCAGGTATCAGCTAGGTGAAGGTTCAGGGGACAATTTGCTATGACTCTGCCTATGACTCCCTTGTCCTTATCTAAGTTGGTGTTGTCTGCCAAGGCTACCTATTTACAAGGTCTATGACTACTCAGGCTTGTAAATTTCCAAAAAGCTGCCTGTTGATATTAGCTTATAGCCATCTGTTTCAATGTTTTTCCACTGAGACCTAAGATTTGGTGTTAGTATGTATGTATGACAGGCCTATTGCTGATTTTAGGCCTATGGCTGATTTTAGGCCTACAGTGTGTAAGGAGGGCTGACCCTGACATCTCCTCCCTTCTCTAAGTATAGAAGGGGTGTGGCAATTCTAAACTTGTGAAGGTGGGGATAGAGGCCTGACCTCCAGTATTTGAAGGGGACCTTGTAATGGCTCCAGTCCCCCTGTGGTTGTCCAGTGAGGCATGAGGGCCAGACCCATCCCAAGAGACACAAGAATTCTTATTTCTGTATCCTCTGAGGAGAAGATCATAAAGTGATTTTGGCTCCAAGTGTTGCTTTGCCTTCATCTCAAATGTTTTTTTGTTTATCAATTCTTGGGTTTGTTTTCTTGAGATAGAATTTTGCTCTGTTGTTGACTTTGGCCTGTCACTGGCCAATTAGCTCAAGGTGGTTGAAATTTACCCTCCTCCTGCTTCTGTTTCTCAAAATCTGGAGTTACATGAATGTGTCTCTAAGTGCCACCTCAGCCTTCAGATTTCTGATTTCTGGTATTTCTGGCTAAGGAAATCTCTCTCTTCTCTCTCCCTCTCCCTCTCCCTCTCCCTCTCCCTCTCCCTCTCCCTCTCCCTCCCTCTCCCTCTCCCTCTCTCTCATTAAATGTGCATCTAGTTTAATGTTTCTGACTTTTAATAAAAAAGTTTTAACATTCTCAATAAATATTTTCTCTGTGTGACTTTTTTGTCTACATTTGTGTAATTGTGTGCACATGTGTCTGCTGCATTAGGAAATCAGAAGAAATATGAATCTCCTGGGACTAGAGATGTGGTGAACTTAGGCACCATGTTCTTATGGGAAAGAAACTTTAGTCTACTGTGAGAACCAACTCTCCAGCTCCCATTCCTGTATTTTTTGATTGTTGGTTGGGTTTTCTGTTTTGAAGCAGGTTCACCAGAAGGCCAGGCTCACCTAGCATCTATATGTAGCTGGGATGAACTCGGGGAAGGGATCCTTCCTCCTACCTCTACTGTCAGATGACTTGAATCTTAGGTATGAGGCAAGGTGGCCTCTTTGTATAGTGCTACAAGTTTCCTTTCTCATAAGATCCAGAATGTACATGGATTTTTTAAATAGAAAATTAGAACACTTTCTGAATGGGAAAACTTTAAAGTGATTCCAGTTAAACCTGAAATGGCCTATGTAAGTATACAAGGTGGACAAAACTTTGCATTGTCTTGCTTTGTCACAATATGGTATTAGAGGGCTCCCTTGAAGGTACTGGCATAGAAACTCAGTGCTCTAAATGGATGAGTCGTCTTTTAAGTCCCTTGACGAAAATTAACATTTCTATTAGCCTGGGTGGAAGAATAATCCTGAGAACAGAGTGGGAAAACAGGCCATTGCTCAGCACACCTACTCTGGCAACTGAGGCTGGTGGGTTGAAAGTTATGCCAGCTACTGCTTTTGAACAATAGATCTTGATAAGACTCTGAAAGAAATGAAAATCAAAAGGTACAAATTGGCTGGCAGCTCAGACTTGGTGGGCTGAGCTGAGGTATAAAAATCTCCAGTTTCTGCATAGACTGGAATGCATAGGGATAAATTATGTCTAAAAGGATGGAGCCCACCCTTCTAGCCTGTGCCTTCTACTGGAGCAGTTTAACAGCTTTTCTGCTCCTCTGAAGACCCAGAGCCTGAAGGCCTCCCAGAGGTTCTGTTGCACACAGGACAATAGATAATGGACCCTCCCCAAAATTGCAGAATCTAGGGACACAGTGGAGCCCAGTGGACTCTGTATCCACCAACCCCCAAACTTCCAGTCCCCTGAATTCCACTCCCATTCCAGCCTGTGCCTTCTGCCAGGG
>NW_021619620.1:0-2541 GCF_004785775.1 Grammomys surdaster | reverse complement strand
CAGTCCACAGGTAAGCATCACTTTGTACATGGCTGGGTACCCTGGGCTTCCCATGACTCCTAGAAAGCAGGGGAATAGGGATTTACTTTGTCAGAAGGGAGTGGAGACGAGAGAACACTGATTTGGAGGAATGTTTCCAGAAGGCAGAGTCAGTGAAACTATGAAATTACCTTGTTTTGAATGTGGATTCTCTCCACTTCAAGAAAACCTCATTACTATCGATAGTGTGTGTGTGTGTGTGTGTGTGTGTGTGTTGTGTGTCCAACCAAATTTAAGGAATACCCATCAAATGACTCAAGTGTGACTGTAACATGTACAATCAGAGACTAGAGCTGGGAACTTTGTGAGGGCTTCAGGATCTCGCGTTGTGACTGTGCAGTAGTCAGGATGCTACGGAGGCCTGCAGCAGAACTGTGGGGCTGAGCTCTCTCTACCCACTCTGGATTCACTTCTGGACTCCAGATGGACCCTCACTGCTTCTCAGTTCTGTTGCTGCCTCTATCCTGGAGACACCTATCTCTTGGACCCATGGAACAGGTCATGTTCTCTGAGTCTCTTCCTCTACCTCCAGTACCATTGTCTCCTCAGCTCACAAGCACACCTGCAGCCAGGCAGCTAAGCTGACATCCTCACTGTGCATGAAGGTTCTCTGCAGTCTGATGGTTCTTCTCAGTTCTTTTGGTCATCACCAGTACTCCATAGATGCTTCTTCCAGGGGCTTCTGGGTGCTGTGAAGATTAATGCACAGGGCCACAGCTGTACTGGGACTGATGCCCTGTGTGGAACTCCCTATAGGGAATAGGCAGAAGGAACACCGCTCAGACCTTATTCCAAGAATCTTACTTCAGATTTCAGGGAAAAGCATTTTGCCTCTAGTTTTAGCCTGCAGTATGGACCAGTCTTCCCACTGGCACATAGCACCTGAAACTCCTACCTGGCTCTCTCATCCATGCTCCTGTCTGCATCCTCAGCTGGCTCCTCTCCACATTCTGGTGTCACCCTCCGGGGACCACAGGGACTCTGACAGCACTTGAAACAGACACAAGAACTGTTACTAGAAATCGGCAGGACTTATGCTTGGCTGTGCTGGCCCTGTGCAGACATGGGCCCTTAGGCTGAATCCTCCCGAGTGCTCCATTGATCCCTTCACCAGCCTTCTCCAGCAGCCTTGCCCAGCGCTGCTGGGTCACTGTCCTCTGCTGTCTCCATGTGGCTCAAGCATTGTAGGGCTCCTCAGAGGAGGGAGGGCAGGATGGGATTTTCTTTCTGGCACGATAGACACAATGTCACCAACCCCCTCAATGTGAGTGCTGTAATATATTAAGAAGAAACTAGAGAGTGTATCCTTTCCCATCACACCCTACCTACTTGTTTCAGCCTGTGTCTCTGAAGCAGTCTTCATTGACAGCCACGGTTCTGTTATTGGTCTCTGGGAGTCAGCAGCAACACAAGCTTCTTAAAGCTTTGCATACCCTCTTCTTCAGGCTCTTCCATCCCCACCTTCTCCGTGAGACTCTGAGCACAGCCTGGCCATGCCTTTGATGAGGCCCATGATGGTCTATTTCCCTGAAGAGTGATTTGGTGTCTTGAAAGGATTTCATCCCTGTATATTCTTCCTGTATTTTCTTACTGGGGAAGGGGGTCCAGGTTGTAGACTCCCAGGAGGATGTGCTGGAGCTTGGGAAGGATTTGGTGTCTGTAGTTTCTTCCTGGATTTTCCTACTGGGGAAGGGGCTGCTGGTTGTAGACCCCCAGGAGGATGAGCTAGTGTCTTTGAAAGATTCAGTACCTGTATTCTCTTCTTGGGTTTTCTTACTGGGAACGGGGCTGCTGGTTGTGGACTCCAAGGAGGACTTGCTGCTACATTCGTCTGTAGACTCAGAGTTCTCATTTGTCCCATCTTGTGTGTTTTCAAAGGTTGAGGTTTCGGAGAGCTTGAACAGTGAGTCTGTGGTTCCTGAAGATGATGTTATTCTTGTTGTCATTGTTGCTTTTCTTTTTCTTGAGAGTGAAGTTGTAGAATTTATTCTGCCTTCCTGTTCTCTGAATGTCCCCTTTCCCACATGAGGCATAAGCCCCTGCAGTGGTGAAGGGTTTTCCAGGTCGCTACTCTTAAGGGAAGAAAGCATGAGAGGCACACTGTGCCTCCTCTTACAGCCTTTCCTCCTATCTTCAGGCAGGTCAGAGTGACTGGGAAAAGTGTAGGTAGGAAGGGGTGCTGCACTGGTTCCCCTCCTGAAAGAACAAGGAAGCTTGGGAGCTTTTCTAGGGTCCAGTGTACCACCCTGCCCTCCATCGTGACAAAACTGGGGCCACCAGGTACACTTCCTTTTGATGATAAGGTAGGTTGCCATGTCACGACTATACTCCCGATCTTTCAATGCATATCTTAGGTCTTTAATTTTATGCCCCAGCAAAAACATTTCAAAAGCAATGTTAGGGTCTGGTTCTTGAGGGATTTCCGTTGAAGATGTCAATGTGTCTTGATCATGGTGCAGCCATGGGTGTGCTAATATTTCTTTGATGGATGGTCTTGATGTG
>NW_021619619.1:0-2591 GCF_004785775.1 Grammomys surdaster | reverse complement strand
TTCATTGTTTCATATAGAATGCCCAAGTAAGTTGCTAGATTCCAGCAGAAAAGCAAATTAGAACATATTTAACATCCCTACTGTAAAGATGCAAACAATTCAGCACATTCTAACTTGCAGAGCTAAAGGCAAGTACAACAGAGCTGAAAACACCTAAATCTTGTTCATGTGACATTTCAGTTAGGAAGTGTGTTTGGTTTACAGCAGAAACACTTGTACCACCCGGCCTTGTAAGTTTCATTGTTTCATATGGAATATCCAAGTAAGTTGCTAGGTTCCAGCAGAAAAGCACATTAAAATGTATTGAACAACCCTAATGTAAAGATACACACAATTCTGCACATCCTTACTTGCAGAGCTAAAGGCAAGTACAACAGAGCTAAAAACTCCTAAATAATGCTACATGTGACATTTCAGTTAGGAAGTGTGTTTGGTTAACAGCAGAAACACTTGTACCACCAGGCCATGTAAGTTTCATTGTTTCATATAGAATGCCCAAGTAAGTTGCTAGATTCCAGCAGAAAAGCAAATTAGAACATATTTAACATCCCTACTGTAAAGATGCAAACAATTCAGCACATTCTTACTTGAAGAGCTAAAGGCAAGTACAACAGAGCTGAAAACACCTAAATAATGCTACATGTGACATTTCAGTTAGGAAGTGTGTTTGGTTAACAGCAGAAACACTTGTACCACCAGGCCATGTAAGTTTCATAGTTTCATATGGAATGTCCAAGTAAGTTGCTAGATTCCAGCAGAAAAGCAAATTACAATGTATTGAACAATCCTAATTAAAGATACGAGAATTTCAGCACATTCTTTCTTGCAGAGCTAAAGGGAAAGACAAAGGAGCTGTAAACACCTAAATCATGTATACATGTGACAATTCCATTAGGAAGTGTGTTTCGTTTCCAGCAGAAAAACTTGTACCACCCAGCCATGAAAATTTCATTATTTGATATGGAATGTCCAAGTAACTTGCTAGATTCCAGCAGAAAAGCACATTGGAATGTATTTAACAACCCTAATGTAATGATGCAAACAATTCAGCACATTCTTACTAGCAGAGCTAAAGGCAAGTACAAAAGTGCTGAAAACACCTAAATCATGTTCATGTGACATTTCAGTTAGGAAGTATGTTTGGTTTACAGCAGAAACACTTGTACCACCCGGCCATGTAACTTTAGTTGTTTCATATGGAATGTCCAAGTAAGTTACTAGATTCCAGCCGAAAAGCACATTAGAACGTATTGAACAACCCTAATGTAAAGATACACACAATTCAACACATTCTGACTTGAAGAGCTAAAGGTAAGTATAACAGAGCTGAAAACACCTAAATAATGTTACATGTGACATTTCAGTTAGGAAGTGTGTTTGGTTTACAGCAGACACACTTGAAGCAACCGGAAATGTAACATTTATGGTTTCATATGGAATGTCCAAGTAAGTTGCTAGATTACAGCAGAAAAGAACATTAGAACATGTTGAACAACCCTAATGTAAAGATAGGAGCAATTAAGCATATTCATACTTGCAGAGCTAAAGGCAAGTACAAGAGAGCTGAAAACACCTAAATCATGTTATATGTGACATTTCAGTTAGGAAGTGTGTTTGGTTTACAGCAGAGACACTTGTACCCCTCGGCCATGTAACATTCATGGTTTCATATGGAATGTCCAAGTAAGTTGCTAGATTCCAGCAGAAAAGCACATTAGAACATATTGAACAACCCTAATGTAAAGATACGAGCATTTGAGCACATTCTTACTTGCAGAGCTAAAGGGATAGACAACAGAGCTGTAAACACCTAAATCATGTTACATGAGACAATTCTGTTAGGAAGTGTGTTTGGTTTCCAGCAGAGCCACTTGTACCACTTTGTCATGTAACTTTCAATGTTTCATATGGAATGTCCAAGTAAGTTGCTAGATTCCAGCAGAAAAGCACATTGGAACGTATTTAGCAACCCTAATGTAAAGATGCAAACAATTCAGCACATTCATACTTCCAGAGCTAAAGGGAAGTACAAAAGAGCTGAAAACAGCTAAATCATGTTCATGTGACATTTCAGTTAGGAAGTGTGTTTGGTTTACAGCAGACACACTTGTACCACCCGGCGATGTAACTTTAATTGTTTCATATGGAATGTCCAAGTAAGTTGCTAGATTCCAGCTGAAAAGCACATTAGATCATATTGAACAACACTAATGTAAAGATACACACAATTCAACACATTCTTACTTGCAGAGCTAAAGGCAAGTAAAACAGAGCAGAAAACACCTAAATCATATTACATGTGACATTTCAGTTAGGAAGTGTGTTTGCATTACAGGAGAAACACTTGAAGCAACCGCCCATGGAACATTCATTGTTTCATATGGAATGTCCAAGTAAGTTGCTCAATTCCAGCAAAAAAGCACATTAGAACATATTTAACATCCCTACTTTAAAGATGCAAACAATTCAGCACATCATTACTTGCAGAGCTAAAGGCAAGTACAACAGAGCTGAAAACACCTAAATCACGTTACATGTGACATTTCATTTAGGAAGTGTGTTTGGTTTACAGCAGAAACACTTGTACCACA
>NW_021619618.1:0-4448 GCF_004785775.1 Grammomys surdaster | reverse complement strand
AAAAAAATGCCCATAGTAGAGAGGAACAGGTAGTTGAGCAGTGGGAGCTGGGTTGGTGGGTCTTCTCTTGGGCTGTAGGGAAACCATCAGCCACCTGTGACCACCTGTGTGGTCCCTTGTGGTGCTCCTCACTTGCCAAATCAGGTGATGACCTATGAATAACTTCACTATCATGCCTGATTCTGAATTGGTCCAAAACATTTGGATCATTTGTTTGCTTAAAGAAACATGGGTGGTTTCTTTGAGTCTGCCACACATGTGTTCAAACACTTTTTCTTTTACAGTATACATTAAGAAGACAGGTATATATCTAATAGGTCTGCTTTTACATGTTACTTGTTTTTGTTTTGTTTAGTTTTTGTCAAATTTTGTTGCAGTTGTTTATACATCTTTATATGTTTAGTGTTTTGATTTTTATGTGGCAAAGGTAATATTTTTTGTCTAATCTATTTGGTATTTTCAATGCTTCTTTACTGTTATAGGAATCTTCTACTTTAGTTTAGGAACTTTTTTATTTATGATTTAATTGAAAATATTTTCTAGACTTTTGAGCTGATATTTTTCTCTTCCAATCATCTCTAGTTTTTTGCCATTTCATATGTTGCAGTGTCCCTAGTTGCTTATTTCCACGATACTGTTACACTCAACATTTTTGTTTTTGACCAATATGTCCATTTTTCTATTTATCTTCCCTTCCTATTCTGTGTGTGAACCTTGCCTCTGTAGTTGTCAGTGTACAGACAATTTCAGTTGCCTGCCTTCAGGTACTTAGCAACTGCTTAAGTCATTCCCTGCCTCCTACATCTGCTGCTGTTGTCAGGTGTGCTTTATATACACAGACCACCAAATACAGCAGGTCTGTACATTTGTTCCCTGTCTCTGTTCTCTGCATATGCCCCTTCTCTATTCTCTGTTTCTACACTCATGGCTCTCTCTCACTGCTCCCTGTCTGTCTGTCTGTCTGTCTGTCTGTCTGTCCTCTTTTGTACCTCTATCCCTTCCCCAGGTTCTCACTCCTTTCACTTCCCCCAAACAACCACTTTTGCAAAATATCTGTTACAAGTTTTGATTTCTGATGACCTGCTGTGATAGGATAACTTGTATTTCTTGATGACATATTTTCCTTGCTGTTATTTAGTATATTCCTATGCTGGTAACTAGGTATCTGGATTTGAGGTGATGATTGGTCTAGGTACTGGTTTCTGGGTTTGTCTGGTTTGTTTGGAAGTTTTATTCCTGGGTTACTGTTCGATTTTTGGATGTTCAGAGATCGTTTTGCTTTTCCTGATCTGTTTGGTGGGTATGTTCAAGAGGGAATGCTTGCTCATGTTGGGAGCATGGGGAAGAGACAGGCAGGAAGAGATGATCTTAGCATTTCACAAAGAGACATAGTGAGGAACAAGGTTAAATTGCCTCTAGTGTTTAGTACAGTGGCAGAGGCAACTGTGAAAATTGCATCTGGGATCACAAATAATGTGGTAGATCTATGGAAAGCCAAACTTGCATATTTTCAGGCATGGCATGTGGTTGAACAGCAGAATACTAAGGAGCTTAGATGCAAAGATGTGTTTGTAAAGCTCCATCAGTTCTGATTTTGAGAGTACACAATATTCAGTTGAGAAACATGCTATGACAACCCCCCCTTATCAACAGCCAGTGAAGGTACATTGGCAAGATTAAAGTACATATAAATAACTAATACACCTTACAGAGAAAAATAAAATTACCCTACCCATCATGGTTGTCAGATGATTTTCCTCCTTGTTTGTTTCTGCAAATTATGCCAGGCATACAGTTTCTAAAATATTATGTGGCTCACGTGTATGTTAATGCCACAATGTTGCTGTAACTACAATTAAAATACACAACTCCCCTAGACTTGATCTCTCTGTTTGGACCTGATGCTAGGTATACTGGTGAGAGTCTTTATTATGACATTTGTGTGTTTGCATTTTAATAGGCTCTTGTAGGTCTTTGGGGTCTCTGTAACTTGGACATATCTTTTTTTATTCGTATGATCTTTTGTTTTTAATTTGTGATTAGGTCCTCAGAGTACTCTACAGAGTCACAAGTTTGTGTGTGTGTGTGTGTGTATGTGCTTGTGCACACATACTCATGTGTGTACACATGGGTATGTGTGATTTTATTAGATATTTTACTTACATTTCAGATGTAATCCCCTTTCCCCATTCCCCCACCCACCCAGGAACCACCTATCCCACCCCCACTCCTCCTGCTTCTTTGAGGATATGCCCCTAGCCACCCTCCCACTCCCACCTCCCCACCCACGATTTTCCCCACACTGGGGTGTCCAACCTTCACTGGACCAAGGACTTCCTCACCCAACTATGACTGACAATGACATCCTCCCCTATGTATAAAACTGGGGCCATTGGTTCCTCCCTTTGTGCTCCGAGGCTGGTGGTTTAGACCCTGGGGCCTCTGGTTGGTTGGTATTGTTGGTCTCCCCATAGGGCCACAAATCCTTTCAGCTCCTGCAGTCTTCTCTCTCACTCCTCCATTGTGAAACCCTTGATCAGTTCAATGATTAGCTGTGAGCATCCACATATCTATATTTCAGACTCAGGCAGACCTCTAAGGAGACAGCTATATCAGGTTCCTGTCAGCATGCACTTCCTGGCATCCACATCAGCATCTACCTTTCCTAACTGCCCAAGGGAGACCCATGTAGAACAGTCTCTATGGCGCCTCCTTCAGTTTCTGTCCCACTCTTTGTCTCCACTTGCCCCCATGAGTATTTTGTTACTCCTTCTAAGAAGGGCCAAAGCACCCACACTTTGGTTTTCTTTTTTATGAGCTTCATGAAGTTGGGCAGGTTTTCACTGGCCACTCCCTCAATCTCTCCTATAGCCATACCCCTGCATTTCTTTTAGATGGGACTAATTTTGTTCTGTGTGTCAACTGTATTGTCGTTGAATTTGATCTTTAAGCTTTGATCACATGATCCCATACATTCACCATTAGTCTCTGTCCCGAAATCACATAAGACACTGTATAAATATTTGCTCTTCAATGTTAATATGTTTTGCAAGTCTGTTGGTTTTATATTTTAAACTTTATTGCTTTTATTTTTCCAAAACAAAATTTCTCTAGGAAGCCCTTCATGTCTTGATAGTAGATATAGAAACCACACAAGCCACCTGACATATTATTGTGAAATAAGTACAGGCTTCTGTGCTGCTCTTCATCCACAATTAAATTTTGAAATTTGTCCCAATATAAAGATTATATTCTGTTTCTAAAGATGGCATATGCTCATGATATCATTTTTGCCGGAGGCTTAAGAATCACTGGATTTCAGGTGTATGAGGTTCTGCTTTGCTCCTGTGTTTCTTCTGAAAATTTTGGACAAATAGGAGTATTTTACATCTGTGGCTGAATATAATTATCATATGTGCCTCATCTTTAATTTTGCCAGACTGTGGGTTCACAACTCTTGATCTTCATGTTATGGGTAATTGTTGGTCCCCATGTAGATGTTTTAAATTGACCACCATTTTGTGGAAGACCAGCCAGAACTTTCCACTTCTGAGTTATCTCATTCTCCTGCCCTATGTTGCTTATTGATGATCAACATTTAGATAACTAATATTTATATCAGTCCATTTGTATCTGTTTAAACATGCATTCCATTTTAGGAAAATTTTATTAATGTAGAATTTTAAACTGGTACACTTTACATTTCTATAAGATGAATGCAGAACTGCTTTGAATGTCTACTTCTTTGTAGGAACTTCAGTAAAGAACAATGGGTTCTCTCTATCATTTCTGTTTTCTTGGTTGATTTTTACTTGGGAATGAGTGACTTAATATGTAACTTTTGCTGTCCTGGAACTTGTTCATTGACCATGATGTCATCAAGCTCAAGGACATACAGCTCCCTGTGCCTCTGAGATTAAAGACATGAGAAAAATCACCGAGGTGAGGTTGTCCATCATTTATGTAGTTACTAATTGTTTATACAATTTGTTTAATGTGTGCTCAGTGCTGTTGGTCTGTTTCCCTCTCCATCTCTCTCTGAATTGGCATTTCACTTGTAAAGCTATATCCTATTCAGTGGGTTCAGAAGTAACACAAGCAATCTTCATAATACAATTTCCTTTTAAAATGACAGTGTGATTAGATTATAACTTCTGTGTCAAAGAAATAAATGATGGTAGCACTGAAAATATATCATTATATTGTCTAGGAAGCATACCTTCATTTAGTGATGTCAGTATCACACTTTGTGTTGTACACATATTTTAGGATGCAATGAATTTTGATGATGTTCATATCAATTTAACTAAAGAAGAGTGGGATTTGCTGGATCCTTCCCAGAAGAATCTCTACAAAGATGTGATGCTGGAAACCTACTGGAACCTTACTGCTATAGGTAAGACTGTGAATTTTCTTTTGTTTTTCAACATAAGGGGACAAATATTTCT
>NW_021619617.1:0-1999 GCF_004785775.1 Grammomys surdaster | reverse complement strand
GTGGGTTCCAGAGATTGAGCCTAGGTTCTCAGCCTTGCTAGCAAGTGTCTTTACCTGTTGAGCCATCTTGTTGGTTCTTGCTGCTTTACATAGACCTTTGTAAAGAACAAATAAAGAGTTGTGGCCTATGGTGGTGCATGCTTGTGATCCTAGCACTTGGAAGCAAGAGCAGGATGATCACTTAAACTTGAAGGCCAGCCTGGTTTGTCTACACTGCAAGTACTAGGCCAGCCATAACTACATACAGACTGTTTCATACAAACACAGTCCAAAGAAGAGAAGAGAAAAGAAAGAACAACAAATAGAAGCTATAATGCTTGAAATTTTTAATACATTCATTTACATATTTTGATTTTTTTTTTTTGATAAGGGGTCTCTGTATAGCCTTGGCTATACTGGAACTCACTCTGTAGACCAGGCTGATCTCAAACTCAGATCGGCCTGTCTCTGGATCCTCAGTACTCATATTAAATGTGTGTGCCTCCACTGCCTGGCATAAATTTAGGATTATAGGCCATTACCTCTTTTGCTTTGTTTGTTAACAGGATCTTACACTATAGCCAAGTCTGGCCTATGACTCTGTGTGGCCCAGGCTGCCCTCAGACTCATGGCAGTCTTCCTGTCTCAGCCTCTGTAGCACTGGCTATACAAGCTCACTTTTGTTCACTCTTAATCTGTGCAGCATTAGTGGACTCAATGACTTTTCTTCACTTTTCCTCAGTGGCTAGGACTGAAGGTAATTGTTAGGATAGCTGTGATTTATGTACATTTTGACTACTGAAGGCTCCAAGCCTAAAGATCATTCTTGTTTTTGTTTGTTTTTTTGTTTTTTTGTGTTTTTTTTTTTAACGAGTCTGGATTTGATATATGTTCACAACAGAAACATTCCAAGTATAGAACAGATATAGCTCTAATGGAATTCTGTGTGGTGATGTTGTTTCTCCACAGATCCAATACACGTTTAAGCAGGTATTTGGCATGCATAACACCCAGAAAGAAGTCTTTGATGTGGTAGCTAATCCCTTGGTAGAGGATCACATTCATGGAAAAAATGGTATGATTCTTGGAGTTTTGTTGAACTCCCTGTTTCATCTTGTGATGAAACTTTGTGTTGTTTATATATTTGGCTTGAGATTGAATTCATCTTTAACTCATTAGAGTGATCCTCTTTTTTTGTGGTTTACTAATTTTAGTGTCTTAAATACAATCAGATGTTCTGTGGGACTTTAAGACTATAACTCATTGTTACTTGCTACACTGTAGGACTTCTGTTTATGTATGGCGTGACAGGAAGTGGAAAGAGGTACACAATGACAGGGTCTCAGGGGTCCGGAGGCCTGCTTCCTCATTGTTTGCAAATGATCTCTCAGAGCATAGGGTCATTTCAAGGAAAACGTTACATATGTACAATTTCGTTGGTTTTTGACTGTTACTATAGACACAGGACCGGAACATGGATGGATGCTGTACTGAGGAAGGACAAAGACAATGGGACTGCTTTGACTCTTAAACGTGGTGGTGGGCATGTTGGCTGGGGGCCTGTGGTTGGCAGCGCTTGGGTGGTATAAACCAGAGGATCAAGCGCTATCTCATGCCCCTTCCCCAGGTTTAAGTGTTAATGTGCATCCTATTTTTAAATCTTCCTATTCTTTAAGTAAAGTTCTTATTTTCAAGTCTTTCTTGCCTCTCTCTTAGACGTTTAAGTCTAATCATAGGAACAGCATGGAGATACAGCCTGAAGTTGATGCCTTGTTGGAATGGCAGAAAAGAGAAGCCATGCCCATTCCAAAGAGCCACTCTAGCAAGTGAGTAGGTGACTCAGGGTGGGTGGAATTCTGTCCTACAGTTTCTGTAGATCTGGACAAGAAGGTAAATACGAATTAGAAAAGTTGGTCTTACAACTGACTTTTGTGAGGTCAGAATTGAGGCGGCACATTCTTGACTGCTCAGGTATTTTATCTAGTTTAAGGAGGATATGTCTGTGAATGGGAGGAAGGTG
>NW_021619616.1:0-1151 GCF_004785775.1 Grammomys surdaster | reverse complement strand
CACTTCTCAGATTTCACCTCATTGATGCAGGTCCCTTCTCAATCACTGCTAATTTCTTAACTCGAGCTAACCAGCATCAATAGTCCCAGTAATCCAAAGTTTGGTTTTAGTACTTCTGCTATCTTGTTAATCACAGCTGATTCTTCAGCCCCAGGTAACCAGAATCTCAGAATCTTCACAATCAAAACAGCAATGGCCCTGATAAGGGTCTTTAATCTTTCCTCTGAAATTTTGCAAGTCAGGCCTCCATCTTCTCCACTGATCTCAATGATATCTTCCAAGCTTCCATAGAACATGCCACAGAACCCGTACCACCAGATGGCTCTTCTAGCCAAAGTTCCAAATTCCTTAGACAGTCCTCCCCAAAACATGATCAGGTTGTCACAGGAATACCCCACTATGCTGGTATCAATTTGCTTAGTTGAGGTTACTATTCCTGAAGAAACAACATGACCAAGAAGCAAGTTAGGGAGGAAAGGATTTATTCATCTTACACTTCCACATTCCTGTTCATCACCAAAGGAAGTCAGAATGCAGGATCTGGTGCAGAGGCCATGGAGGGATGTTACTATCTTGCTTTCCCTGGCTTGCTGAGCTTGCTTTCTTATAGAACCCAAGACTACCAGCCCAGGGATGGTACTACCCATAAGGTTCCCTCCCCTCTTGAGCGTTAATTGAGAAAATGCCTTACACCTGGATCTCATTGAGGAATTTTTTCAACTGAAGTTTCTTTCTCTGTGATCACTCCAGCTTATGTCAAGTTAACACAAAACTGGCCAGCACACTCGGCTTCTGAGTGACCTTTCAGCAACAGCCAGGGAAAGAACACTTCAAAGTATTGGGCTGGCTCAATCAGCAGCAATGTCTGTTTAGGAAACATTATCTATCTCTGAATTATTTGGGGGATTGTCCCTCATTCTTCCCTTCTGAGCTCTGTAGTATGTTTTGAGTATATTGATCCTTAAACCTCTCCACAAATCCTCCTATGGTAGACCCACACCTAACAGGGAGAATGTTAACTGTTGAAGTCAGTGTGTCCTCTTCCCACTGTCTTTTCACTTTATTTTCATTCAGGAACAACACATTAGAGATACGTTGCTAGCCATGGCTAGATTTTCATGCACCACAGTCCTTCTGATTACAGGATGTCT
>NW_021619615.1:0-2627 GCF_004785775.1 Grammomys surdaster | reverse complement strand
ATCTCAAAGCACTGGCAGCAAGGGCAATATAAACTTAGGAGTTGGAACCTTCCAAACTCCAACTAATTTGTATAATACTTTTTGATAAAAGGAAAAGTATAAATAAAGAGTGTACACTGGTGTATCCTGCTTAGATGTTGGTGTGATCATGTGCCCTCCTCTCAGCCTTGAGCAGGCCTGAAAGACCTCGTTTACCACAATAGATCAAATAATAGGACCTAGGTGGAGTTACCCACCTTGGCTGCATGTACAACCTGCTACAGGAACATAGAAAAGTAAACTGCCCACTGAGCTTGCCTTGAGACATCTCCGGCTGTGACAAAGGATGGGTTCCCCCACTCATCTCTGGCTGAAACAAGAAGGGGTTTGGTGGGGCTTCCCTTTTAAATTAGAAAAGCTGAATATTAAACTTGGAGCCTTGATCAGAGAACTTTGTCTTGGCTTCATCTTTTTTCTCGACCTTGCATGCCTTTTGCAGTTCCAGCCCCCCTTTCAGGTGAACCCAGTTGGTCTGTGGCCACAGGCGGCTACAGGTGTTGCCCCAATGAGGGACCTTAAAATGGGAGACCGGCTGAGAAATGCTGTCTTAGGTGGAGCTCCACAGAAAATGGAAGAAGAAGAGTATCCCACACTTGGTAAGAAATGAACAAACTCTGATACTTGCGCTACTGATCTTTTGGAGGCCATGTTCCAAGTGTGTTTTTAGTGAATATGATCTAGGCTGAATAGGTGTTGACCTGACACAGATTTCACCTAGGGGGTGACAGTGAAACATGGGACAGGAGAATTCTAAACCGGCATTTTCCCAAAGCCTAAAAGAGCTTCTCCAGGCAGGAGGAGCAGGGTTTTCAAATCATATGTTAGAAAAATTCTTGGCTCAAAGAGATTCATGCTGCCCATGGTTCCCACAAGAAGGAACTTTGAATATGAAAACCTGGAAAACAGTTGGAGAAATTTTGAGAACCACCCAGGCAGATCCTAAGACCCTCTGTGTCTGGGAACTTATAAAAGATGCTATTGCTAATAAAATAAATAAAAAGACCTTGCAGGTATTAGCAGCTGCCCAGGCACGGCTTGAAGAGATTCATGAACGCCTACCAGAGACTGAGCACTTTTACAGAAACAGGGTCTCACAACTCTAAATCAGAGAAGTAGAGACCTAGTATACCTTTCACAGCTCAGATAAAAGAAATTGGAGATTTTGATGATGAATTAGACCCAGAGGAGGGAGCAGATTTTTTAAAAAGGCCTTCCTATACACCTTCTGCTCTACCTATAGTCTTTGATGCAGCAAATGCTGCCCAGATGGACATGAGGTATACAAATTAGAGATGGAAATTAAGCTGCAGAAATTGACTAATGAGCTACAGGAGTTAAAGTGTCTATCAGGTACAGAGCAATGATTCTGAGACGTGCTAAACACCAGGACATTGGCCAGGTTCAGAACTAAGTCTTTTAGTTAAGAGAGATGGCAGAGGTTCTATTTAGTTAACAAAAATGATGGACTGGGTATTAGGTCTATCATGCACTTTAACAATTACAGTGATACAGTGATAGAAGCAAATTTAATGCCCCAAGATTCAAAAACTATACGTAAGGCTACTTTGTCAGGAGGAGATTACTTACTTTAGAGCTCAGAATGGCGCGACTCAAGTAAGAGAACCGCCATGATGAATGTTCAGGACGGCAAAGCAGACTGGAATATTGTGGATAGTCCCAGCCTTGTATTTTGATGCTAGTTCCATTTTCCTGGGAGGGGCTGAAGAGGAGGAGTGAGTCTGTACACAGGTGACTTCTTGTGAACCTTCTGTCCAATTAAATCCCAAGTTATAAGGGATCTCATAGCTGGGGAATAGAGTAGTGTAATGGTAAATCTGACCAATCTTGCTGTGCAGTTTATATCCTTAATTATTAAGTTGTGATTTCCTTGACTGGTCTTATTTGGGTTGGAGATTTACTGCAACAAATTGGCGCCCAACTTATTGCTTAGAACTCAAATAACCTGAGTTAAAAGTTCATTGCCCCTCAATCCTTGAATACGGTTCAGGCAGCTTCTAGGCTACACCAGCATGTATTGAAAGCTTAGTGGGTCTGAGGGCCCTACAAACAGCCACAGAGAGGCTCCCTCCCCCAAGCCCCAGACAGACAACTAAGGCCAGGTTCAGGAGCAGCCCCTGAGCCTGCAGCTGGTCTTAATCAGCATGCTGAAAAAACTTCAAGGAGGGACAGGTGAACCTAGAACACAACTGCCTACGAGGTAGTTTTCAGGCAAGGCTCTGGACCAGGTAATTCTTTGATATATAAAAGATATATAACCTTTTGATACTTAAAGATGAGAAATACAATAAATATCTTTTGGGTTTTATGTGATGATAGTTTGAATGGTTTGACAGGAATCTATTTAGGGAAAATAGACACCTTATCATTTATCAGTATTGCAATATTTATTCTCTTGATTTACTATGTCGTCTCAAAAGATAGGGCCCTAGATAAAAAATTCCTTGCCTTAGAAAAAAGATTACAAGTAACACTAGAACTAAAGGTTCAGGATTTTATTAGTCAAAATAAGCAACAGCAAGAAGATAGAGATAAAATTTGGAAACAAGGTCTAGAAAATAATTTACCAA
>NW_021619614.1:0-5690 GCF_004785775.1 Grammomys surdaster | reverse complement strand
AATAGTGGCTGCCTGTTCTTTCCCCAAAACTGTATATATATAATTCCAGAGCTCAAATTAAACTACTACTGCTGTGTGGTGCAAGGCCTTCTGCTGTCGGAGTGTTTTCGCGATCCCTTCGCCAGTCGCCAGTCGCGCACTTCAAAGGACAACTCTCTCCTCTCTCCTCAGCGGGAAGAGCGAGCTGAACTGAAGGGGCTGAAACACCTTTCTTCCCTAGGCTCTCAGGAGCTACTCTCAGAAGGAGGGAACTAAAGGAGCTGAGACACTTTTCTTCCGTGGGCTCTCACTAGCAACTCCTGGAAGGAGAGAACTAAAAGAGCTGACAACACTTTCTCCCTTTTGCGGACTGGGACAGAGTTCCTACTCCGGTTTTCGGGAGACCAGAGGCCGGTGTGGAGCGAGCCCTGCCCCATCGGATGCTGAAGGCCCAGGGCCGGCTCAGCTGACTCCTTCCACACACCAGACACAGGAGTCTGCTCGCCCACCCCCACTGGCCCGGTTTGAGCCAGCTTGGAGCTGACGCCAGCCGCCGCCGACCCCGGTAACTTGAGGCTGTTCCGTCAGCCCACAATGCCTAGGCTCGAGAACTTTACGAGAAAACCAAACACAGGTCCTAACTGAAATGTCACATGTAATGTGATTTCAATGTTTTCAGCTGTGTTGTACTTGCCTTTAGCATTGGAAGTAGGAATGCATTGCAATGCATTTTACAGTAGGTTTGTTTAATGTGTTGTATAGGCCATTTCTGCTGGAAACTAGCAAATTTCTTGGACATGCCATACGAAACAATGAAATACACATGGCCAGATATTACAAGTATTTATGCTTTAAAGCAAGCACATGTCATAACTCAAATGTCACATGTAACATGATTTCAGTGTTGTCAGCGGAGTAGTACTTGCCTTTCACTATGGAAGTACAAATGCACTGCAATGCCCCTATCTTTATAGTAGCTTTGTTCAATAAGTTGTATAGTCCTTTTCTGCTGGAATCTATCAACTTACTTGGACATGCCATATGATACAATTAAACATACATGACCGGATGGTACAAGTGTTTATGCTTTACAGCAAACACAAGTCCTAACTGAAATGTCACATGTAATGTTTAAGACTTTTTCACCTGCGTTGTATTTGCCTTTAGCTCTGGAAATACAAATGCATGGCAATCCATTTTAGAGTAGGTTTTTTCAATATGTTGTTTAGTAATGTTTAAGACTTTTTCACCTGTGTTGTATTTGCCTTTAGCTCTGGAAGTACAAATGCAGGGCAATGCATTTTAGAGTAGGTTTTTTCAATATGTTTTTTAGTGCTTTTCTGCAGGAATCTAGCAACTTTCTAGGACATGCGTTATGAAACAATGAAATGTACATGACCAGATGGTACAAGTGTTTTTCCTTTAAACCAAAAACATGTCCTAAATGAAATGTCACATGTAATGTGATTTCAAAGTTTTCAGCAGAGTTGTACTTTCCTTTTAGCTCTGGAAGTCCAAATGCATTCAATACGCTTATCCTTACAGTACGTTTGTTTAATAACTTGTATAGTGATTTTCTGCTGGAATCTAGCAACTTTCTTGGACATGCCATATGAAACAATGAAATATTCATGGCTGGATGGTGCAAGTGTTTACGCTTTAAACCAAGTGTTTATGCTTTAAACCAAACACACGATCTAACTGAAATATCACATGTAACATGACTTCAATTTTCTCGGTGGTGTTGTACTTGCCTTTAGGTCTGGAATTACGACTGCTTGGTAATGCGCGTATCTTTAGTGTAAGTTTGCTCAATACTTAGTATAGTCCTTTTCTGCTGGAATCTAGCAACTTTCTTGGACATGGCATATGAAACAATGAAATATACATGGCCAGATGGTACAAGTGTTTATGCTTTAAAAAAAACACAAGTCTTAACTGAAATGTCACATGTTACATTGTTTAAGTCTTTTCAGCTGTATTGTACTTGCCTTTAGCTCTGGAAGTACGAATGCTTTGCAATGCGCGTATCTTTACAGTACGTTTGTTCAATATGTTGCATACTACTTTTCTGCTGGAATCTAGCAATTTACTAGAACATGTCATATGCAACAATGAAATATACAAGGCAGGAGAGTACAAATATTTATGCCTTAAACCAAACACAAGTCATAATTAAAATGTCACATGTAATGTGATTTCAATGTTTTCAGCTATGTTGAACTTGCCTTTATCTCTGAAAGTACGAATGCATTGCAATGTGCGTATCTTTACAGTACATTTGTTCAAAAAGTTGTATGGTGCTTTTCTGCTGGAATCTTGCAACTTACTTGGACATGCCATAAGAAACAATTAAATATACATGGCCGGATGGTAAAAGTGTTTATACTTCAAAGTCAACACACATCCTAACTGAAATGTCACAAGAAGCATGATTTCAGTGTTGTCAGTGGTGTTCACATGCCTTTACTTCTGGAAATATGAATGATATGCAATGCGAATATTTTTAGATTCAGTTTGTTCAATACGTTGTATAGTGCTTTTCTGCTGGAATCTAGCAACTTTCTTGGACATGCCACAGGAAACAGTAACATATACATGGCCAGATGGTACAAATTTTTTATGGTTTAAACCAAACACACGTCCAAACTTTAATGTCACATGTAACATGATTTCAGTGTTGTCAGCAATGTTGTACTTGGCATTACCTCTGGAAGTACGAATGCTCTGCATCGTATGTATCCTTAATGTAGGTTTGTTAAATATGTTGTATAGTGCTTTTCTGCTGGAATCCAGCAACTTACTTGGATATGCCATATGAAACAATGAAGTATACATGACCGGATTGTGCAAGTGTATAAGCTTTAAAGCAAACAAAAGTCCTACCTCAAATGTCACATATAACGTTGTTTAAGTCTTTTGAGCTGTATTGTACTTGCCTTTAGCTCTAGAAGTATGAATGCATTGCAATGCATTTTAGAGTAGTTTTGTTTAACTTGTTGTATTGTGATTTTCTGCTGGAATATAGCAACTTACTTGGACATGCCATATGAAACAATGAAGCACATGAGACCGGATGGTACAAGTGTTTCTGCTTTAAAGCAAACAAACGTCCTACACAAAATGTCACATGTTCCATGATTTGAGTGTTTTCATCGGTGTTGTACTTGCCTTTAGCTCTGGAAGTACGAATGCTTTGCAATGCCCGTATCTTTATTGGAGGTTTGTTCAATACATTGTACAGTGCTTTTCTGCTGGAGTCTAGCAACTTACTTGGACATGCCATATGAATCACTGCAGTATACATGAACGGATTTTACAAGTGTATATGCTTTAAGCAAAAACAAGTCCAAACTGAAATGACACATGTAACATTGTTTAAGTCTTTTCAGCTGTATTGTACTTGCCTTTTGCTCTGGAAGTACGAGTGCATTGCAATGCTTTTTAGATTAAGTTTGTTCAATAAGTTATATAGAGCTTTTCTGCTGGAATCTAGCAACTATCTTGGACATGCCATATGAAACAATGAAATATACCTGGCTGGATGTTATAGGTGTATAAGCTTTATCGGAAACACAAGTCCTACCTGAAAAATCATATATAACGTTCTTTAAGTCTTTTGAGCTGTATTGTACTTGCTTTTAGCTCTGGAAGTACGAATGCTTTACAATGTGCGTATCTTTACTGTAGGTTTATTCAATATGTTGTATAGTGCTTTTCTGCTGAAATCTAGCAACTTTCTTGGACATACCATATGAAACAATTAAATATACATGGCCAGAAGGTACAAGTGTTAATGCTTCAAAGCAAACACACATCCTAACTAAAATGCTACACGTAACATGATTTCATTGTTTTCAGTGGTGTTGTACTTGGCATTACCTCTGGAAGTACGAATGCTTTGTAATGCGAGTATCTTTACACTAGGCTTTTTCAATACGTTGTATAGTGCTTTTCTGCTGGAATCTATCAACTTACTTGGACATGCCATATGAAACAATGAAATATACATGGCCAGACGGTAAAAGTGTTTATGCTTTAAAGCAAACACAAGTCTTAATGTAAATGTCATATATAAAGTAGTTTAAGTCTTTGCAGCTGTATTGTACTTGCCTTTAGCTCTGGAATTATGAATGCATTGCAATGCATTTTAGAGTAGTTTTGTTTAATTTGTTGTATTGTACTTTTCTGCAGGAATCTAGCAACTTACTTGGACATGCCATATGAAACAATTAAGTACATGAGACCGGATGGTACAAGTGTTTATGCTTTAAAGCAAACAAACTTCCTACACAAAATGTCACATGTTTCATGATTTGAGTGTTTTCAGCGGTGTTGTACTTGCCTATAGCTCTGGAAGTACGAATGTTTTGCAATGCCTGTATCTTTACTGGAGGTTTGTTCAATATATTGTACAGTGCTTTTCTGCTGGAATCTAGCAACTAACTTGGACATGCCATATGAACATGAACATAGTATACATGAACGGATGGTACAAGTATATATGCTTAAAGCAAACACAAGTACTAACTGAAATGTCACATGCAAAATTGTTTAAGTCTATTCAGCTGTATTTTACTTGCCTTTAGTTCTGGAAGTATGAATGCTTTGCAATGCACTTACCTTTACTGTAGGTTTGTTCAATACGTTGTATAGTGCTTTTCTGCTGGAATATAGCAACTTCTTTGGACATGCCATATGAAACAAAACAGTATACATGAACAGATGATACTAGTGTATATGCTTTAAAGCAAACACACGTCCTAACTGAAATGTCACATGTAACACTGTTTAAGTCTTTTCAGCTGTAATGTACTTGCCTTGTGCTCTGGAAGTACGAGTAAACTGTAATGCATTTTAGACTAAGTTTGTTCAATAAGTTGTATAGTGCTTTTCTGCATGAATCTAGCAACTTTCTTGGACATGCCATATGAAACTATTATATATACATGGCTGGATGGTACAAGTGTTTATGCTTTAAAGCAAACAAACGTCCTACACAAAATGTCACATATTCCATGATTTGAGTGTTTTCATCAGTGTTGTACTTGCCTTTAGCTCTGGAAGTATGAATGCATTGCAATGCATTTTAGAGTAGTTTTGTTTAATTTGTTGTATTGTAATTTTCTGCTGGAATATAGCAACTTACTTGGACATGCCATATGAAACAATGAAGTACATGAGACCGGATGGTACAAGTGTTTATGCTTTAAAGCAAAGAAACGTCCTACACAAAATGTCACATGTTTCATGATTTGAGTGTTTTCAGTGGTGTTGTACTTGCCTATAGCTCTGGAAGTACAAATGCTTTGCAATGCCTGTATCTTTCCTGGAGGTTTGTTCAATATATTGTATAGTGCTTTTCTGCTGGAATCTAGCAACTAACTTGGACATGCCATATGAACATGAACATAGCATACATGAACGGATGGTACAAGTGTATATGCTTAAAGCAAACAAAAGTCCTAACTGAAATGTCACATGTAACATTAAGTCTCTTCAGCTGTATTGTACTTCCCTTTAGTTCTGAAAGTACGAATGCTTTGCAATGCACTTATCTTTAGTGTAGGTTTGTTCAATACATTCTATAGTGCTTTTCTGCTGGAATATAGCAACTTCTATTGACATGCCATATGAAACAAAGTAGTATACATGAACGGATGATACTATTGTATATGCTTTAAAGCAAACACACGTCCTAACTGAAATGT
>NW_021619613.1:0-1292 GCF_004785775.1 Grammomys surdaster | reverse complement strand
ATTCTAGAAACCAAACTCTGGTCCTCTGGGAGAAAACATTCACTCTTAACTTCTGAGGCGTCTCACCAGCCTGATGGTTTGATTTTTTGAGGTAGGGTCTCACTATCTATCCCTGGCTGGCCTTGAACTCAGATCTCTATCTGATTTGCAACTGCTGGGATTAAGGACATGCAACATTAGCCCTGGTGGGCCCATCTTTTGAGATAAGATCTCAGGTAGCTCAGGCTGGTCTTCAAATCTCCAAGGATGACCTTGAACCGCTCGTGCTCCTGTTTCCACTTCCTAAGTGTTACAGTCACAACTTGCAAAAAGTTGGACGGTTTTACTTTTCTTTAATGGAAGTCAAAACAAATGGTTTTCACTTCAGTAGAAAGGAAACTTCCAGCAGAACCCTACTGATTCTATACTTCTATCTTCTTCTTTATTTAAACTTCTACTTTAGCTGTTATCTGTGGTTTCTTCAGCCACAGTCTCACTACATAGCCCTGGCTGTCCTGGAACTCGAAGAGAGATCCACCTGCCTGTCTCTGCCTCTGCCTCCCATAGCCACCTAGACTTCTTTAAACTAACACATAGCCAGGTATGGTGGCTCACACCCATAATCCCAGCACTCAAGTGGGACTACTGTAAGTTTGATGCCAACCTGGGCTACAGTTCAGATAATGTCATAAATTAAATAAATAAATAAATAAATAAATAAATAAATAAATAAATTATCTGTATTATATACACAAGTGAAATTGACCAAAAAGAAACTTGAAGTAAAATCAATAGTTCTTATATGGTACTTCTGTAAGTCTAAAAGACGCCATAGTAAAATTAGCATGAACCACATCTCTTCACCATTTCTCCAGCTCTTAGAGCCCTGGACAGCCACATGTAGAAACTAAGACAGCCATTCATTCACCAGGGTTCCAGTAAGGAGCCACTGTCACTCAGAACCCATATCAACGTGTGCTTTTTCTACTTTGCCCTTTTCACATACCCCCCACAAGCCTTAGGGTTCAATTTTTTTCAAAGTGAACCCACTTCTAAAACCAACTTAAAACGTGTACTTTACTCATTGTATAATTAAAATGAGAAGTAATAAAAAAGCTTCTGGAATGTCCAGTACATAGAAGATGCCAACAGGTCAAAGTTCAAAATGGAGGAAAAGAGAAAGAGATTGAGAAAGGACAAAGCCAAAATGACAAAGTTTAAAAGAGAAACAAAGCTGTCCCTTTACAAAGAAAAATTCCTTGCTCCATATAAAGTTTTCATTTTTATTCTCCAATTTAAGTTCAAAGATGTCC
>NW_021619612.1:12039-27610 GCF_004785775.1 Grammomys surdaster | reverse complement strand
CTGTTGTGGTGATTATACTGGCACATATGTGAACAACCTTACTGCATGGTAGAGTATAAGACAGTCAGGAAAGGGAAAAGACATGGAGCTACTGGGTTCCTCCTCCTGCTCTCTGTCTGGTGCTGGGGAGAACAGTCACTTCTAGAGCCCCTACAAAGTTGTGATGTAATGTGATGTCACTGCCCTGCTGTCAAGGCTGAGAAGGATCCGGGGAAGATAGTATAGAAGAGTGTTGGTTGGCTGGTGTGGAAAACAGTCATACACATATAGTATATTTCAGTGTTGTAAACCAGGGTAGTAGGCCAAAATACCTTTTTTTATGTTTTATTAAAAGCTAAAGAGTCTTGAATATGGGGCCCGAGCATAGAGCAGGTCACAGGCGGCAGCTCTGTACCCAACTCCAGAAAACCGAGAGAAAGAGGGACTCCCAGGAGCTTTAACTCAGGCAGCATCCCAGGTAAGGAAAAAGCAGCACTTGCCCCAAACAGGGAGCAACTGAGACCCACTGGGACCCAGGAATTCGCTCCTGGCCCAGAGCAAGGACTTTATCTGGTCTGGGCCTGAGCACTCGCAGATCCTACGAGGCAGCTCTGCACCCAATCTCACAGAATCCAGAGGAAGTGGGGCTCTCAGTAGCTATAACTCAAGCAGTATCTTAGGCTAGGAGGTGGCAATACTTGCCCCCAATCAGGGAGCAAACGGGACCCACTGGGACCCAGGAATCCATTCCTGACCCGGAGCCCAGGCCCCTCCTTGTTTCCACCTGATCACGGAGCACATCTTGGGCCTCAGCTCTAACCCCAGCAGCAAAACCCATCCCAAACAGTTCTGACACAACGTAGATAATAGGAAAGACAGGTCCCAGTCAGAGACAGCACAGATAGCACAAAGGTGATCCAGATGGAAAAGGCAAGCACAAGAACACACACACCAGCAATCCAAGGTACTTGCCATCATCAGAACCTAGTTCTCCCACATTAGAAAGTCCTGAACTCCCCATATCACCAGGGAAACAAGAACCAGATCTAAAATCACTTCTTATGATGATGCTAGAGGACTGTAAGAAGGAAATAAATAACACTATCAAAAAACTTGAGGAGAGCACAGGAAAATAGGATGAACTCCTTAAAGAAACACAAAAATCCTTTAAAGAATTACAAGAAAACACAAACAAACAGATGAAGGAATTGAACAAAACCACCCAGGACATAAAAATGGAAGTAGAAACAATAAAGAAATCACAAAGGGAGATTACGCTGGAGATAGAAAACCTAAGAAAGAAATCAGGAGTCATAGATGCAAGCATCACCAACCAAATACAAGAGATAGAAGAAAGAATCTCAGGTGCAGAAGATACCTTAGAAAAATATTGTCACAACTGTGAAAGAAAATGCAAAATGTAAAAAGTTGTTAGCACAAAATATCCAGGAAATCCAGGGTGCAATGAGAAGACCAAACCTAAGGATAATAGGTATAGATGAGAGTGAAGATTCTCAACTTAAAGGGCCAGTAAATATCTTCAACAAAATTATTGAAGAAAATTTCCCTAACCTAAGGAATGAGATGCCCATAATCACAAAAGAAGCCTACAGAACACCAAACAGATTAGATCAAAAAAGAAATACCTCCTGTCACATAATAATCAAGACACAAAATGCACAAAACAAGGAAAGACTTTTAAAAGCAGTAAGGGCAAAAGGCCAAGTAACATATAAAGGCAAACCTATCAGAATTACACCTGATTTCTCACCAGATACTATAAAAGCCAGAAGATCCTAGACAAATGTCATACAGACCCTAAGAGAACATAAATGCCAGCCCAAACTTCTTTACCCAGCAAAACTCTCAATTACCATAGACGGAGAAACTAAGATATTCCATGACAAAACCGAATTTACACAGTATCTTCCCACAAATCCAGCTCTACAAAGGATAATAGCAGGAAAGCTCCAATACAAGGAGGATAACCATACCCTAGAAAGAGCAAGAAACCAATCCTTTTCCATCAAACCCAAAAGAAGATAACCACACAAATGATGTCTCCACTATTAGCAAAAATGACAGGAAGCAACAACACCCTCTCCTTAATATCTCTTAATATCAATGGCCTCAATTCCCCAATAAAAAGGCACAGGCTAACGGACTGGATATGCAAACAGGACCCAGCTTTTTGCTGCTTACAGGAAACCCACCTCAGTGACAAAGGCAGACACTACCTTAGAGTAAAAGTTTGGAAAACAATTTTTCAAGCAAATAGCCCTAAGAAACAAGCGGGAGTAGCCATTCTAATATTGAATAAAATCGACTTTCAACCAAAAGTAATCAAAAAGGATAAGGAAGGGCATTTCATACTTGTCAAAGGAAAAGTCAACCAACGTGAACTCTCAATTCTGAATATCTATGTGCCAAATACAAGAGCATCGACTTTCATAAAAGAAACCTTACTAAAGCTCAAAACACACATTGCACCTCAGACAATAATAGTGGGAGACTTCAACACCCCACTCTCAGCAATGGATAGATCATGGAAACAGAAACTAAGAAGAGATACAGTGAAACTAACAGAAGTTATGAACCAAATGGACTTAACAGATATCTATAGAACATTTCACCCTAAAGCAAAAGAATATACCATTTTCTCAGCACCTCATGGTACCTTCTCCAAAATAGACGATATAATTGGGCAAAAGACAAGCCTCAACAGATATAAAAAAATTGAAATAATTCCCTGCATCCTATCAGATTACCGTGGTCTAAGGCTGGTCTTCAAAAATGACAAAGAGAATGGAAAGCCCACATTCACATGGAAACTGAATAACACCCTACTCCTTGATAATCAGGTAAGGGAAGAAATAAAGAAAGAAATTAAAAACTTTTTAGAATTTAATGAAAATGATGACACATCATACCAAAATCTATGGGATACATGAAAGCAGTGCTAAGAGGAAAATTCATAGCTCTAAGTGCCTACAAAAAGAAACTGGAGGGAGCATACACTAGCAGCTTGACAATGCACCTGAAAGACCTAGAACAAAAAGAAGCTAATACACCCAAGAGGAGTAGAAAGCAAGAAATAATCAAATTCAGGGCTGAAATCAACCAAATAGAAACAAAAAGAACTATCCAAAGAATCAATAAAACCAGGAGCTGGTTCTTTGAGAAAATCAACAAGATAGATAAACCCTTAGCTAGACTAATCAGAGGGCAGAGAGACAGTATCCAAATTAATAAAATCAGAACTGAAAAGGGTGACATAACAACAGAAACTGAGGAAATTAAAAAAATCATCAGATCCTACTACAAAAGCCTATACTCAACAAAATTGGAAAATTTGGATGAAATGGACAATTTTCTAGACAAATACCAGTTACCAATGTTAAATCAGGTCCATATAAACCATCTAAACAGTCCCATAACCCCAAAAGAAATAGAAGCAGTCATTAAAAGTTTCCCTACAAAGAAAAGTCCGGGACCAGACAGTTTTAGTGCAGAATTCTATCAGACCTTCAAGGAAGACCTAATACCAATTCTTTTCAATCTGTTCCACAAAATAGAAACAGAAGGTACACTAACCAATTCATTCTACGAAGCCACAATTACGCTCATACCTAAACCACACAAAGACCCAACAAAGAAAGAGAACTTCAGGCCAATCTCCCTTATGAACATTGATGCAAAATTACTCAATAAAAT
Organism: Grammomys surdaster; assembly: GCF_004785775.1. NCBI lineage: Eukaryota > Metazoa > Chordata > Mammalia > Rodentia > Muridae > Grammomys > Grammomys surdaster. Next base: position 23,917 of record NW_021619612.1, on the reverse strand, counting down.
TCTAGCGAACCGAATCCAAGAACACATCAAAATAATTATCCATCACGATCAAGTAGGCTTTATCCCAGGAATGCAGGGTTGGTTCAATATTCAGAAATCCATCAATGTAATCCATTATATAAACAAACTCAAAGAAAAAAATCACATGATCATCTCACTAGATGCTGAGAAAGCTTTTGACAAAATTCAACACCCCTTCATGATAAAAGTTTTGGAAAGGTCAGGAATTCAAGGTCCATACCTAAACATAGTAAAAGCAATATACAGCAAACCAGTAGCCAGCATCAAACTAAATGGAGAGAAACTTGAAGCAATCCCACTAAAATCAGGGATTAGGCAAGGCTGCCCACTCTCCCCCTACTTATTTAATATAGTATTGGAAATCCTAGCCAGAGCAATTAGGCAACACAAGGAGGTCAAAGGGATACAAATTGGAAAGGAAGAAGTCAAAATCTCACTATTTGCAGATGGTATGATAGTATACTTAAGTGACCCCAAAACCTCCACCAGAGAACTCCTAAACCTGATAAACAACTTTAGCAAAGTGGCTGGATATAAAATTAACTCAAGCAAATCAGTAGCCTTCCTCTACTCAAAAGATAAACTGGCTGAGAAAGAAAATTTGGAAATGACACCCTTCACAATAGTCACAGATAATATAAAATACCTTGGTGTGAACCTAACCAAGCAAGTAAAAGACCTGTATGACAAGAACTTCATGCCCCTGAAGAAAGCAATCGAAGCAGATCTCAGAAGATGGAAAGATCTCCCATGCTCATGGATTGGAAGGATTAATATAGTAAAAATGGCTATTTTGCCAAAAGCCATCTACATATTTAATGTAATCCCCATCAAAATTCCCACTCAATTCTTCACAGAGATAGAAAGAGCAATCTTAAAATTCATTTGGAATAACAAAAAACCCAAGAGTGTGAAAACTACTCTCAGCAATAAAAGAACTTCTGGAGGAATCACCATCCCCGACTTCAAGCTGTACTACAAAGCAATAGTGATAAAAACTGCATGGTATTGGAACAGAGACAGGCAGGAGGATCAGTGGAATAGAATAGAAGACCCAGAAATGAACCCCCATACCTATGGTCACTTGATCTTTGACAATGGGGCTAAAACCATCGAGTGGAAAAAAGATAGCATTTTCAACAAATGGTGCTGGTCCAACTGGTGGTCAGCATGTAGAAAAATGCAAATTGATCCATACTTATCTCCTTGTACAAAGCTCAATTCTAAGTGGATTAAGGACCTCCACCTAAAACCAGCCACATTGAAACTAATAGAAGAGAAACTGGGGAAAAGCCTGGAACACATAGGCACAGGAAAAAAGTTCCTGAACAGAACACCAATGGCCTGTGCTCTAAAACCAAGAATTGAAAAATGGGACCTCATAAAGCTGCAAAGCTTCTGTAAAGCAAAGGCACAGTCAATAGGACAGAGCGGCAACCAACAGATTGGGAAAAGATCTTCACCAACCCTACATCCGATAAAGGGCTAATATCCAAGGTATACAAAAAACTGAAGAAATTAGACTCTAGACAATCAAAGAACCCTATTAAAAAATGGAGCACAGAGCTAAACAAAAAATTCTCAACTGAGGAAACTCGAATGGTTGAGAGCACCTAAAGAAGTGTTCAGCATTCCTAGTCATCAGGGAAATGCAAATGAAAACAACACTGAGATTCCACCTCACACCAGTCAGAATGGCTAAGATCAAAAACATAGGTGACAGCACATGTTGGGGAGGATGTGGTGAAAGAGGAACACTCCTCCACTGTTGGTGGGATTGTAAACTGGTACAACCACTATGGAAGGCAGTCTGGCGGTATCTCAGAAAATTGAACATAGTGTTACCTGAGGACCCAGCTATACCACTCCTGGGCATATACCCAAAAGACGTTTCAACATACAACAGGGACACATGCTCCACCATGTTCAAAGCAGGCTTATTTATAATAGCCAGAAGTTGGAAAGAACCCAGATGCCCTTGGACAGAAGAATGGATGCAGAGAATGTGGTACATTTATACATTGGAGTACTACTCAGCTATTAAAAACAATGAGTTCATGAAATTCCTAGGCAAATGGATGGAACTGGAAAATATCATCTTGAGTGAAGTGACCCAATCTCAAAAGAACATACATGGTATGCACTCACTGATAAGTGGATATTAGTCCAAAAGCTCACAATTTCTAAGAAACTACGTATAGACCACATAAAACTCACATAGAAGAAGGAAGACTAAAGTGTGGATGCTTTGGTCCTTTCTAGAAGGAGTACAAAAGTTTCAACCAGAGCTCCCAAAGTCTAAACTGCCAGCCAGAGAGCACAAAGGGAGAGACTCATGCACCTGTATAGGGAATTGAGGGTGACCTTGTTAGACTTCAGTGATAGTGGAGGGCCATGGTCCACGAAAGTTTGGATCCACTACTGTGTGGGAATTTGAGAGCAGGGAGATGGGACTGGGAGGATGCTTGGAGCACACCCTCACAAAAATTAGGAGGAGGGTGTATAGAATAAGGGGTTTTGAGGGAGAATGGGAGAGGAGATAACATTGAAAGGTAAATTTGTATAATATCCAATAAAAAAACCACACAGATAAAGGGTCTAAAAAGAGAGAGAGACAGAGAGAGTTTACTTATTTTAAATTAATTTCAAAAGTTTCTAGGAGTTGCTAATTGGCTAAGATCCTATCTTAAGCTCTCCATAAAAGAATTTAAGTCTCTGTTCAATATTCTCAAGAGAGAGGTAAACCCTAATTTTTCTCAACAATTAATTGACAAAAGAAAGGTAATCTCACAAAAAGGAGAAGAAGATATTACTAATCGATATATTATATAGTCTGATTAGTTGTCAGCAGTGGTATAACAGTCCTTTGACAAAAGATTATTAATATAGATTTATATATCCTTAAATAGGGTCTTCATGACTCTGAGTGTGGAAGGAGCGAATGTTGGCGCTTCTACCCTGATTTTACAAGAACACTGAAAAATTGGCTTTAAAAACAAAAGAGGGGGAATGGTACTCCCTCAGAAGGAGTCCCCCTGAAATACTCTCCATCATGCCTTGTTCACTTTTATCACTCTAAAGCTGAAAGCTCACGGCAAATCTGCTGCTGACTGCCTCTGGCACCACCAAGACCAACAAAACTTTGCCCCAGATATGGGGAAGGACCCTCTTACCCTTAAAGGGAATGGCCCAGACCCAATTCCCTTATGGGGCCAAGGACTGATATGCCTGTCCAATACCACAGAAGGCACAGCTAACCGGCTACCAAAAAGATTAATGAAAAAAATAGATACCCCCACAAAGCCAGGCCCAACCATAAACACGATGAATAACAATTTACATCCAGGGAAGATAAATCTCCCTGAGAGTCCCCTTCCTTTTCCTTTCAGGGAAAAATGAATCACCCATGAAGTCTGCGGTTAGAAGTTCTAATCCAGATGCTGGCCTCTGAACTTATACTACTCAGACCTTTGAAGGGCCACTGACAAGAACATAAAACAGCTAGAGATTGACATCACTAATCTCAAGAAATCCCTCGTTTCGCTGTCTGAAGAGACCTCCTAAAATCGAAAATATCCTTATTGGACTTGATTTACTCTAGTACAATAGAAAAGACTGTATACAGCTCTTGACTGTGTACAACCCTCAAAGAAGAAGGTTGCCTTTACATAGACAAGACAAGGAGGGTTAAAAAGAGCATGAAATAGGTAGTGAAGCCTAAGAAAAATCAGAGAGAGAAAGAGACAGAGGAATGCTGGTACAAGAATTGATTTGCAGCCTCTCCAAGGTTGTCAACCCTATTTCCTTCCATCTTGTGACCATTATTTGGGTTCTTTTTGCTTTTTTCTGCTGGTCCCTGGCCCTCAAATAGGCAGACTAACTCTGTGATAGAACAGATAAATAATTTGGTAGCAAAACCTACTCAGATACATTATCATAAGTTAGCTATGGAGGACCACGAGACTCAAGATGAGGTTGTTACTTTATACAGGGTGTTTCCAAAACCCATCTCCACCCAACCTAAAAGGGGGAACTTCTACCCCTAGACCAAGCAGAGAGGGGCCACCCAGAATCCCCTCTGACAGGCAATCTGAATTCTTGCTTAGGCTGCGAGGCTAAGCACTGCAAGGGAATATCAATAAAAGATAAAAATATCTATCTGGGTTCCCTGAGGGACAAGCCTGACTGCATAGGGGTTGATGTCAAAAGTATCCCCTCTCCAGGAAAAAGACATTGGGACGGGTATGGCCCTCATGCCTCACTGGACAACGACAGGGGGACTGGAGCCATTACAAGGTCCCCTTCAAATACTGGAGGTCAGGCCTCTATCCCTGCCTTCACAAGTTTAGAATTGCCACAGCTCTTCTATACTTAGAGAAGGGAGCAGATGTCAGGGGCAGCCCTGCTTACACACTGTAGGCCTAAAATCAGCCATAGGCCTAAAATCAGCAATAGGCCTGTCATAGATGTATACTAACACCAAGTCTTGGGTCTCAGTGGAAAAACATTGAAACAGATGGCTATAAGCTAATGTCAATAGGCAGCTTTTGTGGAAATTTATAAGCCTGAGTAGTTATAGACCTTGTAAATAGGTAGCCTTGGCAGACAATACCAACTTAGAAAAGGACAAGCGAGTCATAGGCAGAGTCATAGTGACTTGTCCCCTGAACCTTCACCCAGCCGATACCCGGTTCTGAAGATATCTGTATTCCCCCTGAACACCCACACTCCAGTGTCATTCCCTTCCCCTCATCCTACCTTTCTGTGTTTATACCCCTGTGTGAATTAATTATGATTTGAGAAAAAATTTAAAAAAAAAGACTCGTAGGGTATCCATGCAAGAACTGCCTTAACTAAGAGAAGGAAGCAGATTTGCTATGAGGATTTTGAAAAAGATAGAAGACTCCGAACACCACTGTTAACTGTTAGTTATGTGTTTATTATTGCCATTATAACTAATTACTATGAATTTAGGAGCTCAAAGTGGTAGACATGTATCTTAAATTCTCAAAGTAGAAGTCTGAAGCAGCAACTCTTAAGGTAAAATCAAGATTGGTCAAGGCTGATTCTCAAAGTGTATCAGTTGTCTCTAGCTTTGAGGCTGCTGGTGCTCTGGCTTCCATACCAATGCTTGCTTCACATGCTAATAAATTATCTTCTCTTTTGTAAAAAAAAAAAAAAAAGAGAAAGAGAGAGAGTCTTGAATACTTTAAGGACAAAGAGACAAGAAGATGTATCAGGCTCCAGAGGCTGCACTACTGTCCAGGAAAAAGGCAAGAACATTGGGATGCAATGGTTGTCTTGTGACAGAGGCCATGGTGGACAGCAAAGCATAAAAGGACAGTGGGAGCTAGCTCCAAGGCTGAGGAAATCCTTCCCTCAAAGAAATGTTGGATACACTTTTCCTGTATCCCACATCCTCATATACACAACGATGCTCCAAGAAGTATGGATAGGTTGGTGTCACTGCTGTCTTTTACAGTATTGTTATTCTGAAGACCCTAGCTTCTGAGGTGCTGGAATGGAGGAATACCAAGCATTTGAGGTGCAGGAGTTGATAAGTAATGCTTCTGAATGTTTCCAGGAACATGCATCACTGTGTACTGCTTGTAGCTTTTAAGGAGCATCAAGGAGTTGGAGACAATTATTATTATTCCTGTGGGATTTGTCATGTACATACACAGAGCAATAGAAACGTTAAAGTAAATGGATGAATAGTTTCAACTAGCATTGTGATGTTCCAGGGATCTACAGTTGTACAGGCTGGTTTTATGTCAACTTGACACAAGCTAGAGTCATCAAAAAGGAAGGAGCCACAGTGGAGGAAATGCTTCCATGAGATCCAGCTGTGAGGCATTTTCTCAATTAGTGGTCAATGGGGGAGGGACCAGCCCACTGTGGAAGGTGCCATCCTTGGGCTGGTGGCCCTGGGTTTTATAAGAAACCAGGCTGAGCAAGCCAGGGGAAGCAAGCCAGTAAACAACACCCTCCATGGCCTCTGCATCATTTCCTTCCCAGCTTGATTTCTGTCCTGACTTCCTCCAATGAAGAACTACAATATGGAAGTGTAAACCAAATAAAACCTTTCCTCCACAACTTGTTTTAGGTCATGGTGTTTCACACAGAAATAGAAACCCTAACTAAGACAAGTAGAATACACAGTAGTGGGGTATTTCTGTGACAGACATGAACATGGATTTTATTGAGAGTAATGGGAAAGGATTTTGGAACTTTGGGCTAGAAAAGCAAGTGAGTATTGTGATCTTAGCAGAATATTTTGTGTGAGCTTGGGTAAAAATGTTGAGAGTAGTACAGAATATGGAGGCCTTACTTATAAAGTTTCAGAGGGAATTTTAAATAATCTATCCTGGCCATTTGCTATTTTGTGCATTTATATGTCTTGTTTATTCATATGTTTAATTTCACTTATTCACTTTACACCCTGTACACTGCCCACTCCTGGTCACCCACTTCCACAGTACTTACCCTTATCTAAACCTTCCTCTTCTCCTCTGAGCTAGAGAGGGCCCCTTGGATATTCCACCGCCCGGACATATCAAGTCTCTTAGAGGCTTAGTGCTTCCTCTCCCTCTGAAGCTAGACAAGGCAGCCCAGCTAGAAGTACATATCCCAAAGACAGACAATAGCCTTTGGGATAGCCCCCACTCCAGTTGTCCAGGACCCACATGAAGACCAAGTTGAAAATCTGCTACATATGTGTGGGGAGGCCTAGGTCCAACCCATGTACGTTCTTTTGTTGGTGGTTCAATCTGTGAGAGCCCCAGAGGTCCAGTTTAGTTGATTTTGTTGACTTCCTGTGGAGTTCTATTCGTTTTTTTTTTTTTAAACAAGGTTTCTATGTGTAGTCCTGGCTGTCCTGGAACTCACTCTGTAGACAAGACTGACCTCGAACTCAGAAATCTGCCTGCCTCTGCCTCCCAAGTGCTGGGATTAAAGGCATACGCCACCACTGCCCAGCGGAGTTCTATTCTTTATGGGCAGCAATCATTCCTCCTATTCTTCCATAAGAGTCCCCAAGCTCCATCTACTGTTTGTCTGTGGGTGATTGTATCTGCCTGAGTCAGTCTTTTAATGGAGCCTCTCAGAAGACAGCCATGCTAGACTCCTGTCTACAAGCATAAAGGACTATCGTTAATAGTGTCAGGGATTGGTGCTTGTTCATGGAATGGGTTCCAATTTGGGCTGATTATTGGTTGGCAATTAGGCTAATATCCAAAATGTTTAAAGAACTCAAGAATTTAAACACCAACAACCCAAATAACTCAATTAAGAAATAGGGCATAGAGCTAAACACAGAATTCTAAACAGAGAAATCTTAAAAGACTGAGAAGCACTTAAAAAATGTTCAAAGCCTTTAGTCATCAGAAAAATGCAAATCAAAACAACTTGGAGATTCCATCTTACACAGGTCAGGATGGCTAACATCAAAAACTCAAGTGATAGCTCATGCTGGCAAGGATGTGGAGCAAGGAGAACATCCCCTCCCCCCAAACCTCCCACCCCTTGTTCCTGGTGGCAGTGCAGACTTGTATTACTATTTGCTATTTTTGAACTATGATTGTGTCATTCTGGTACAGCTGGGGCTGAAGAGTCAAGCATGATTAACCAGAGACCAGCACCATTGAAGTGAAACCTTTGCATTACTGGGCCAATTGATACTGGTTAGCTTGATCTAAGAAATTAGCAGTGATTGAGAAGAGACCAGCATCAACTGAGGTGAAATCGTCTGGGAAGGGTTCCCTGAGAGCACAGAGGAGTTATGTTCCAGAACTGGCCAAGATTGTATCTCATAATGGCAGCTGAACTTGGTAACTCATAAGAGTCAAAAGAGTTACCCAGGTTCTACTGATTTTGAAGCCATCAAAGGGTCTTGGTGAGCATCTGAGGATTGGCATTGTGAGAGGCCAGGAGAGGTGTTAATAAAAGAGGAGCCCAGGTCGCAGTTGAATATCAGGAATCAAGAGGTTGTGAAGAGAAGTTGAGGCTTAGCTCCAAAAAGAGAGCCTATGAGAGGCTATTGGTGAAAGTGCAACACAGCTGCAGCAGAAGAACCCAGCATTTTGGAGATGCCAATACCATGAGATGAGCATCAAGAATAGCTGCGGCCATGGAGTGGAGCCAACTGGAGCCTAGAGAAAAAGCTGCCTGTTTCAGAGGGCAGAGTGGAAAAGTGAACCAAGCTCTTTGGAAGAATCCAAAAGATCATGAATAGAGAGGCCAGACATTGGATAGATGCAGTTTGAGTTTGCCTTGATTTGCTTGTTACTATCCCCTGATTTTCCCTCTTAATATAAGAAAATATTTGGTGTAGTTTTCATTTTACTGATGCCCACAATTGAGACTTTGAATTTTAAGAGGATGGATTTTAAAATCAACTGGCTACTTTATTTATTTATTTATTTATTTATTTATTTACATTTTATTTTATTTTATCTTATCTTATTTGACACAGTGATTCTGGGTGTTGCCCTGGCTGTCTTGGAGCTCACTCTGCAGACCAGGCTAGCAAAGATTCAACTGCCTCTGCCTCCCAAGTGCTGAGATTACATCATGCATCACCATTGTTCTGCTGAAACTGGCTATTTTAAAGGGACTGAAATTTTAATGTGTTTGAATTTTAAATACTGTGGGATTTTTAAAGTTATTTATGTCTTTTTTTTTTTGGTCTTCTTGGGGCTTTTAGGTTGGTTGGTTGTTTGGGTTTGGTTTGGTTTTTTGAGATAGGGTTTCTCTGTGTAGCCTTCCCTGTCCTTGAACTGACTCTGAAGACCAGGCTGACCTCAGACTCAGAGATCTGTCCGACAGTACCTGCTGCATGTTGGAATTAAAAGCCTGTGCCATCACCACCCAGCTTAAAGTTATTTGTTTTTAATGTAAGATCTTGGGGATAAATAAGAAAGGATGTGTTGTAGCTTAATAATGATATATTTGTGTGCCAAGTTGATAAAGAGTCAGTTGTATTAGCTGGTTTGTGTCCACTTGACACAAATTAAAGTCATGGCATTTTCTCAATTAGTGATCAGTGGGGAAGGGCCCAGCCCACTGTGGGTGATGTCATCCCTGGCTGGTGGTCCTGGGTTTTAAAGGTAACCTTTATTTGCCTAATCTAATAATAAAGGCATATAATCTAATAAAGATACCCTTTATAGGTAACTTTTATTTGCCTGATCTTACTGCCTCTGTCTGCTAGCCTAGGACTAGACTTGGAAGCTTCTAGCCTCCATACAATCATATCTAGGTCTCGAATGTTTTCTGCCTCTGAGACTTACTGCTGAATCAGCTCACCACTTCCTAGTACTTTCTGTTCTCTGGTTGGGTGATTCAACTCAGCTGTTCTGATCCAGACTCCTCTCCAAGATGACTGATTCAATCTGGCTTCTTTCAGTTTCTCACTGAATTGCTCTGCTTGCCCTCATAGGAACTTTGGCCCTCCAGTCTAATCTTCGGTATCCTTTTCATTCTCTGGTTTCTTCTGTCTTCACCTGGGTTTAGCTTGCTATCTCTTCAGCCTTTCTCAGAAAAATTCTCCAGTTTTCCCTTTGCTCTCACTTCTCCTGAGAGTTGAGCATATCTTCTTCTATCAAATCTTTCTCTGATTCATCACTTTCAAACATTGGTGCTTCCTTCTATACACTAACTTCACCTTCATTGTTTGGGATTAGAGATGAGTGCTGAGGGCTAAGACACATCACAACTATAAAAAGCTTCTTTGAGTAAATAACACAATCTCGGGATTCACAGTGTGATCAAATATCCTGCAACACCTATGTGTATTAGAGATACAAAGACTTATGAATACAACCTACTGTGTCCATTTAGTGGTCTTTATATGTGTATGGTTTCAGGGCTATCCATTTGGAATTTGATGACTAACAGGGACCTGATCCTAAGGATGCATAAATCTCCCTCAAGAGTTGTTAGTTTTACATATATGTGTGCCTGTGTATATATGTATGCACATACATTTATAGTACACATACTATATGGGATTTTAGGAAATAAAAAATAATACAATTCTTTATGGCCTTTTTAAGCATTGTAGATGTTATTTTCCCTTCCTGCTCTCCCTTGGAGTGCACTGACCTCCCTCCCACCTCACCAGTTAAGCCCCTCCCCTTTACCTTTTCTCCATTCGTATTACTTATTTCCCGCTTGGCCCCCACTCAGGTTTTTATTTATTTATTATATGTAAGTACACTGTAGCTGTCTTCAGACACTCTGTAAGAGGGAATCAGATCTCATGTCGGATGATTGTGAGCAAACATGTGGTTGCTGGAATTTGAACTCATGACTTGCAGAAGAGGATTCAGTGCTCTTAACCGCTCAGCCATCTCACCAGCCCCTGTTCCCACTACTTGTATCCTGCTATCCCACTCTAGCCCTAATTCTCCTGACTCCGCCATTTTTATTTTCCTAATTTCTGAGAAGATGACTCCCAGTTATAAAATTCAAATCTGAAATTTTCGAGCTAGGAAATACAGAGGAGAGAGAATATGCCACATTTGTCTCTCTGGTTCCAGATCAAATGGATAGAGCTAGAAAACATCATATGCATAGATGATATCACAGTCACTTGGTAAAATGTTCATGCAATAGTTAATTGTCAACTTGACCAGATTTGAAATCAACATGAAAACCTATCTTTCAGGCATGCTTAGAGGTACACACCTGTAATCCCAGAATTTGGGAGGCAAAAGCGGCAGATCTCTGTAAGTTCCAGGCTAGCTTGGTATATAATAGTGAATGTGCTGGCTATTCCTAGTTGTCAACTTGGCTACATCTGGAATGAACTACAATCCAGAAATGGAGGGCACATCTGTGATCCATTTATCTTGAGGCTGGAAGACAGGTTTCTGACCTGGATCTTGGCATGGAGATCTTGAGATATAGTCAGCTTATAAAGCTTAGGCCCAGGCAAGTACACACTTTTAATGGCTGGAAACTGAGGCAAGCATATCTCTGAGTTCAAAGACAGCCTGTGATAAAGCAAGTTTTAGATCCAGGCATGGTTGTACACACCTTTAACCTGGGCCACACCTTCTGGGGGAGACCTATATAAGGACGTTTGACGAAGGAAGTCTCATTCTTCTTCCAATGCTTGCACTTAGAGGCCAACACATCTGTTGAAACCTACTTCTACAGAAGACCAGCTTAAACAACTAGCTTCGTGGAACTGAAAAATTACTATATTTTTGGACTTGCCCTTCACAGCTACCCATTGTTGTGTTAATTGGACTACAGACTGTAAGTAAATACTGTAAATTCTCTAAATATAGAGAGACATTCTGTAAGTTATGTGATTCTAGAGAATCCTAAGACAGTGAGTTTCAGGAGACTCAGATCAACATAGTGAAACCCTGCCTCAAAATAGCCATCACACCTTCCAGTCTTACACTGCTTCCGTTCAGATTTAGTCTAGACTGTGGAAATATAACAGCAATAAAAAGCACATTATTTTATTACAGAATGCTGGAAATGCTATTTTCTACTATCAAAGTTTTCCATGAATGAGTTTCTGTAACATTTTTTAAAATTGTTTTGTGTGTGTGTTTGTGTGTGTGTGTGTATGTGTGTGTGTGTGTGTGTGTGTGTGTGTGTGTGTGAGTGTGAGTGTGTGTAGAGAAATTTAGAGGAATTTAAAAAACAAAACACAGAGTAGCTCTAGAGGAAGATGATAAATGACTATAAACTGATGAGGAAGGCTGAGCCACACACCACAGCTGGGATAAGGGCTGTGCCAAAAATCGTCTGCTGTTTCCATCTCTCTCCTCCTTGTCTAGCATAACAACTTCTTCCAAATAGCCATTCACTGGAGAGTAGCAACACAGACAAATAT
>NW_021619612.1:0-12029 GCF_004785775.1 Grammomys surdaster | reverse complement strand
ATTAGAGGTGACTTGAGGGTCTAAGTACATTTCCACATACCTGCCTCCATCCACGTCCACCTGCTTGCTCTCTATCCGTATCATCCACTGTTTCTTTACTGTATCTGCAGAATCTTTACTTAACGTTCTCATTAAAACTAACCAGGCGGTGGTAGTGCACACCTTGATTCCCAGCACTCTGGAGGCAGAGGCAGGCAGATCTCTGTGAGTTGGAGGCCAGCCTACACTATAGAGTAAGTTCTAGGATGGCAAGAAAAAACAGAGAAACCCTGTCTGAAAACAATAACATTTATATTAAACAACAATATGAAGATTAAACCCAGAGAGCGACCTCTTCCTGTGTTCTCATGGTTGTCTGTCCGGGAGACATGTTGCTCAACCCTGTTGATAGCAAGATGTCTTCAGGAAATGCAAACATTGGTTAACCTGCTCAACTTCAAAGCTACAACTGCTATGCCAGACAATGGACAATTCAAAGATATTAGCCTAAGTGAATACACAGGAAAATATGTTGTGTTCTTTTTATACCCTCTTGACTTTACTTTGGTGTGTCCCGAGGAGATCATTGCTTTCAGTAACATAGCAGAAGAATTTAAGAAACTCAACTGCCAAGTGATTGGAGTTTCTGTGGATTCTCACTCTGTCGTCTGGCATGGATTAACACGGCCAAGAAGAAAGGAGGATTGAGACCCATGAACATTCCCTTGATATGAGATCCCAAGAGCACCATTGCTCAGGATTATGGAGTCTTAAAGGATGATGGAGGTATCTCTTTCAGGGGCCTCTTTATTATTGATTATAAAGGCATCCTTTGCCAGAAATCAATAAACCATCAAGATCTTCCTGTTGTCCACTCTGTGGATGAGATTCTGAGACAAGCATGGTGAAGTGTGCCCAGCTGGCTGAAAACCAGGCAGTGGTCCCATCAAGCCTGATGTTCATAAGTGAAAAGAGTGTTTCTCTAGGCAGAAGTGCGCGCTGGACCATTTTTCTGACAGGCAGCATTGAGCAGCCAGAATAAAATCTCTTGTACTCTACTCATGCTTAAACACATGATGTGGTGTGATTTCAGACAAGCCTTTCCTACAGGGCTGGGTTGGTGAGCCTTTCTTCCACTATTGGTAATGGCCTGAGCTGGGCAGAGCATCTTTACCACTCACAGAAATGTTAATTCCTTTTTTCTTTCTTCTTATTTTTTTTCTTTTAGTATCTATTAAATGTGAATTCTGAGAAAAATTTAAACCCACTGTGATCTTCACCAACATGAAGAAATTGAAAGTTGAAAACCAATGAACCCTATGCTAGAAAAAAAAGAGTGGTGGATCAAGACAACTGTCAAGAATGTCACTGAATTTTGCATCTGCTTTTTCCCATATTTCTGCCTCTGACATCTGTATTTTAGAACTCAGAAACAGTCTCACCTCTCCTTCACTAGTTAGATGAACATCAACAATTTAATGTTCCACAGAAATTTGTTTCAAGATTTTTGTAGGTTCAAAGATAGTAATCATTCCCATTGTATCTGCTTTATCAATAATAACCCATATTGGTAAGCCATCTATGAACAACTGGCACCAGTGCTGTTGTTGTTCTTGTTGTTGTTGTTTAGGTTATTAAGAATAGTTTTTCTGTGGAACCCTGACTGTCCTGGAACTTACTCTGTAGACCAGGCTGTCCTCCAACTCAGAGATCTGCCTGTCTCTGTTAGAATTGCAGGCATGCACCACCACACCCAGTTTACCAGTACTGATTTTTTGATAGCATTCACAAATCTGTCAACTTCACAGTATTAGCACTACATCATCTGTAAATTTAATATCCAGGTCTCTGAATTCCAGATCACCTCCTTGAAATGCTTCTACCAAAGTTTCATGATAAAGACTGATTTTTTTTTAATCCCAAACAGAATGGAAGTGAAAACTATTTATTGGTTTCTTGGCAGTTTTGGTATTCAAATATTCAACCATAAAACAATGTCCTCTTCTTCCTGATACCTGTGTCCATGCTCAGCAGCAGCAGCTACAGCAAGGTTGTAGCCACACCCTAAGGGCCCTGGAGCAGCCTCATCCTCTGGTCTACCATAGGCTGGTCAGACTCACAGTGTATTCCAACTCCTCTTCCTCCTCCACTTCCACTAGTCTAGTCTAGATACACATCCTCTTTCTCTGACTGGACCAAATTGTTCTCTACATTATCTATCTTTCTTTTTGTTTGTTTCTCTGTGTGTAGCCTTGTATATCCTGGAACTTAATCTGTAGACCAGGCTGGCCTCAAACTCACAGAAATCCACCTGCCTTTGTCTCCTGAATGCTGGGATTAATGGTGTGCATTATAACCTGTTGTGTGTGTGTGTGAGTGTGTGTGTGTGTGTGTGTGTGTGTGTGTATGAGAGAGAGAGAGAGAGAGAGAGAGAGAGAGAGAGAGAGAGAATCTCTTTCTTTAGTGATACTTTTTTTTACTTATACTTTGAGAATTTCGTATCAATATATTTTGATCATATTTAATCTTTTTTGATCTTTCCCTTTGCAGTACTACCCAGGATTAGTCCCTTAATCTTCCCTCATTGTAGAGGGAGTATCTTGTGCATTGTATGGATGAATCACCTGTCAATTAAAAAGCCTATGGCCTATGGTTTAGGCAAGGAATAGAGGTAGGATATCTGGGAGGCAGAAAGTATACTGGGATAGAGCCAAGCGCAGAATATTGGCCGGGGAAGATGTGAGGAGATAGATGCACAGGTAACCATCTATTTGGCAAAATGTAGATTAAAATAAATGAGTTGTCTTAAGTTACAGTTCTAGTCATAGAAGATCCTAGCTATATGGCCAAGGTATTTGTAAATATATTTTGAGTCTGAGTCTTATCTCTGGGAGCATGGGGCTGGGAGGAGGAACCAGGACCTAACATCAACACCTCATAACTTTATGTCCTCTGTTATGTTTGTTTGGTGTCTTTGTTTTTGATTTTCACAGTCATTGGTCTGCCTTGTTCTCCTGCACACTGGCTGTCACCAGTTTGCATCATTTCTTCCTGCCCAGTAAGGAAATACAGTGATCAAACTCCACAGGATCTGTTCAGATCCTAAAGCTGCCTACTGAATTTCCAGGTAGCACTCACACCTGTTCCTTCCTCTCTGTTGTGGTGATTATACTGGCACATATGTGAACAACCTTACTGCATGGTAGAGTATAAGACAGTCAGGAAAGGGAAAAGACATGGAGCTACTGGGTTCCTCCTCCTGCTCTCTGTCTGGTGCTGGGGAGAACAGTCACTTCTAGAGCCCCTACAAAGTTGTGATGTAATGTGATGTCACTGCCCTGCTGTCAAGGCTGAGAAGGATCCGGGGAAGATAGTATAGAAGAGTGTTGGTTGGCTGGTGTGGAAAACAGTCATACACATATAGTATATTTCAGTGTTGTAAACCAGGGTAGTAGGCCAAAATACCTTTTTTTATGTTTTATTAAAAGCTAAAGAGTCTTGAATATGGGGCCCGAGCATAGAGCAGGTCACAGGCGGCAGCTCTGTACCCAACTCCAGAAAACCGAGAGAAAGAGGGACTCCCAGGAGCTTTAACTCAGGCAGCATCCCAGGTAAGGAAAAAGCAGCACTTGCCCCAAACAGGGAGCAACTGAGACCCACTGGGACCCAGGAATTCGCTCCTGGCCCAGAGCAAGGACTTTATCTGGTCTGGGCCTGAGCACTCGCAGATCCTACGAGGCAGCTCTGCACCCAATCTCACAGAATCCAGAGGAAGTGGGGCTCTCAGTAGCTATAACTCAAGCAGTATCTTAGGCTAGGAGGTGGCAATACTTGCCCCCAATCAGGGAGCAAACGGGACCCACTGGGACCCAGGAATCCATTCCTGACCCGGAGCCCAGGCCCCTCCTTGTTTCCACCTGATCACGGAGCACATCTTGGGCCTCAGCTCTAACCCCAGCAGCAAAACCCATCCCAAACAGTTCTGACACAACGTAGATAATAGGAAAGACAGGTCCCAGTCAGAGACAGCACAGATAGCACAAAGGTGATCCAGATGGAAAAGGCAAGCACAAGAACACACACACCAGCAATCCAAGGTACTTGCCATCATCAGAACCTAGTTCTCCCACATTAGAAAGTCCTGAACTCCCCATATCACCAGGGAAACAAGAACCAGATCTAAAATCACTTCTTATGATGATGCTAGAGGACTGTAAGAAGGAAATAAATAACACTATCAAAAAACTTGAGGAGAGCACAGGAAAATAGGATGAACTCCTTAAAGAAACACAAAAATCCTTTAAAGAATTACAAGAAAACACAAACAAACAGATGAAGGAATTGAACAAAACCACCCAGGACATAAAAATGGAAGTAGAAACAATAAAGAAATCACAAAGGGAGATTACGCTGGAGATAGAAAACCTAAGAAAGAAATCAGGAGTCATAGATGCAAGCATCACCAACCAAATACAAGAGATAGAAGAAAGAATCTCAGGTGCAGAAGATACCTTAGAAAAATATTGTCACAACTGTGAAAGAAAATGCAAAATGTAAAAAGTTGTTAGCACAAAATATCCAGGAAATCCAGGGTGCAATGAGAAGACCAAACCTAAGGATAATAGGTATAGATGAGAGTGAAGATTCTCAACTTAAAGGGCCAGTAAATATCTTCAACAAAATTATTGAAGAAAATTTCCCTAACCTAAGGAATGAGATGCCCATAATCACAAAAGAAGCCTACAGAACACCAAACAGATTAGATCAAAAAAGAAATACCTCCTGTCACATAATAATCAAGACACAAAATGCACAAAACAAGGAAAGACTTTTAAAAGCAGTAAGGGCAAAAGGCCAAGTAACATATAAAGGCAAACCTATCAGAATTACACCTGATTTCTCACCAGATACTATAAAAGCCAGAAGATCCTAGACAAATGTCATACAGACCCTAAGAGAACATAAATGCCAGCCCAAACTTCTTTACCCAGCAAAACTCTCAATTACCATAGACGGAGAAACTAAGATATTCCATGACAAAACCGAATTTACACAGTATCTTCCCACAAATCCAGCTCTACAAAGGATAATAGCAGGAAAGCTCCAATACAAGGAGGATAACCATACCCTAGAAAGAGCAAGAAACCAATCCTTTTCCATCAAACCCAAAAGAAGATAACCACACAAATGATGTCTCCACTATTAGCAAAAATGACAGGAAGCAACAACACCCTCTCCTTAATATCTCTTAATATCAATGGCCTCAATTCCCCAATAAAAAGGCACAGGCTAACGGACTGGATATGCAAACAGGACCCAGCTTTTTGCTGCTTACAGGAAACCCACCTCAGTGACAAAGGCAGACACTACCTTAGAGTAAAAGTTTGGAAAACAATTTTTCAAGCAAATAGCCCTAAGAAACAAGCGGGAGTAGCCATTCTAATATTGAATAAAATCGACTTTCAACCAAAAGTAATCAAAAAGGATAAGGAAGGGCATTTCATACTTGTCAAAGGAAAAGTCAACCAACGTGAACTCTCAATTCTGAATATCTATGTGCCAAATACAAGAGCATCGACTTTCATAAAAGAAACCTTACTAAAGCTCAAAACACACATTGCACCTCAGACAATAATAGTGGGAGACTTCAACACCCCACTCTCAGCAATGGATAGATCATGGAAACAGAAACTAAGAAGAGATACAGTGAAACTAACAGAAGTTATGAACCAAATGGACTTAACAGATATCTATAGAACATTTCACCCTAAAGCAAAAGAATATACCATTTTCTCAGCACCTCATGGTACCTTCTCCAAAATAGACGATATAATTGGGCAAAAGACAAGCCTCAACAGATATAAAAAAATTGAAATAATTCCCTGCATCCTATCAGATTACCGTGGTCTAAGGCTGGTCTTCAAAAATGACAAAGAGAATGGAAAGCCCACATTCACATGGAAACTGAATAACACCCTACTCCTTGATAATCAGGTAAGGGAAGAAATAAAGAAAGAAATTAAAAACTTTTTAGAATTTAATGAAAATGATGACACATCATACCAAAATCTATGGGATACATGAAAGCAGTGCTAAGAGGAAAATTCATAGCTCTAAGTGCCTACAAAAAGAAACTGGAGGGAGCATACACTAGCAGCTTGACAATGCACCTGAAAGACCTAGAACAAAAAGAAGCTAATACACCCAAGAGGAGTAGAAAGCAAGAAATAATCAAATTCAGGGCTGAAATCAACCAAATAGAAACAAAAAGAACTATCCAAAGAATCAATAAAACCAGGAGCTGGTTCTTTGAGAAAATCAACAAGATAGATAAACCCTTAGCTAGACTAATCAGAGGGCAGAGAGACAGTATCCAAATTAATAAAATCAGAACTGAAAAGGGTGACATAACAACAGAAACTGAGGAAATTAAAAAAATCATCAGATCCTACTACAAAAGCCTATACTCAACAAAATTGGAAAATTTGGATGAAATGGACAATTTTCTAGACAAATACCAGTTACCAATGTTAAATCAGGTCCATATAAACCATCTAAACAGTCCCATAACCCCAAAAGAAATAGAAGCAGTCATTAAAAGTTTCCCTACAAAGAAAAGTCCGGGACCAGACAGTTTTAGTGCAGAATTCTATCAGACCTTCAAGGAAGACCTAATACCAATTCTTTTCAATCTGTTCCACAAAATAGAAACAGAAGGTACACTAACCAATTCATTCTACGAAGCCACAATTACGCTCATACCTAAACCACACAAAGACCCAACAAAGAAAGAGAACTTCAGGCCAATCTCCCTTATGAACATTGATGCAAAATTACTCAATAAAATTCTAGCGAACCGAATCCAAGAACACATCAAAATAATTATCCATCACGATCAAGTAGGCTTTATCCCAGGAATGCAGGGTTGGTTCAATATTCAGAAATCCATCAATGTAATCCATTATATAAACAAACTCAAAGAAAAAAATCACATGATCATCTCACTAGATGCTGAGAAAGCTTTTGACAAAATTCAACACCCCTTCATGATAAAAGTTTTGGAAAGGTCAGGAATTCAAGGTCCATACCTAAACATAGTAAAAGCAATATACAGCAAACCAGTAGCCAGCATCAAACTAAATGGAGAGAAACTTGAAGCAATCCCACTAAAATCAGGGATTAGGCAAGGCTGCCCACTCTCCCCCTACTTATTTAATATAGTATTGGAAATCCTAGCCAGAGCAATTAGGCAACACAAGGAGGTCAAAGGGATACAAATTGGAAAGGAAGAAGTCAAAATCTCACTATTTGCAGATGGTATGATAGTATACTTAAGTGACCCCAAAACCTCCACCAGAGAACTCCTAAACCTGATAAACAACTTTAGCAAAGTGGCTGGATATAAAATTAACTCAAGCAAATCAGTAGCCTTCCTCTACTCAAAAGATAAACTGGCTGAGAAAGAAAATTTGGAAATGACACCCTTCACAATAGTCACAGATAATATAAAATACCTTGGTGTGAACCTAACCAAGCAAGTAAAAGACCTGTATGACAAGAACTTCATGCCCCTGAAGAAAGCAATCGAAGCAGATCTCAGAAGATGGAAAGATCTCCCATGCTCATGGATTGGAAGGATTAATATAGTAAAAATGGCTATTTTGCCAAAAGCCATCTACATATTTAATGTAATCCCCATCAAAATTCCCACTCAATTCTTCACAGAGATAGAAAGAGCAATCTTAAAATTCATTTGGAATAACAAAAAACCCAAGAGTGTGAAAACTACTCTCAGCAATAAAAGAACTTCTGGAGGAATCACCATCCCCGACTTCAAGCTGTACTACAAAGCAATAGTGATAAAAACTGCATGGTATTGGAACAGAGACAGGCAGGAGGATCAGTGGAATAGAATAGAAGACCCAGAAATGAACCCCCATACCTATGGTCACTTGATCTTTGACAATGGGGCTAAAACCATCGAGTGGAAAAAAGATAGCATTTTCAACAAATGGTGCTGGTCCAACTGGTGGTCAGCATGTAGAAAAATGCAAATTGATCCATACTTATCTCCTTGTACAAAGCTCAATTCTAAGTGGATTAAGGACCTCCACCTAAAACCAGCCACATTGAAACTAATAGAAGAGAAACTGGGGAAAAGCCTGGAACACATAGGCACAGGAAAAAAGTTCCTGAACAGAACACCAATGGCCTGTGCTCTAAAACCAAGAATTGAAAAATGGGACCTCATAAAGCTGCAAAGCTTCTGTAAAGCAAAGGCACAGTCAATAGGACAGAGCGGCAACCAACAGATTGGGAAAAGATCTTCACCAACCCTACATCCGATAAAGGGCTAATATCCAAGGTATACAAAAAACTGAAGAAATTAGACTCTAGACAATCAAAGAACCCTATTAAAAAATGGAGCACAGAGCTAAACAAAAAATTCTCAACTGAGGAAACTCGAATGGTTGAGAGCACCTAAAGAAGTGTTCAGCATTCCTAGTCATCAGGGAAATGCAAATGAAAACAACACTGAGATTCCACCTCACACCAGTCAGAATGGCTAAGATCAAAAACATAGGTGACAGCACATGTTGGGGAGGATGTGGTGAAAGAGGAACACTCCTCCACTGTTGGTGGGATTGTAAACTGGTACAACCACTATGGAAGGCAGTCTGGCGGTATCTCAGAAAATTGAACATAGTGTTACCTGAGGACCCAGCTATACCACTCCTGGGCATATACCCAAAAGACGTTTCAACATACAACAGGGACACATGCTCCACCATGTTCAAAGCAGGCTTATTTATAATAGCCAGAAGTTGGAAAGAACCCAGATGCCCTTGGACAGAAGAATGGATGCAGAGAATGTGGTACATTTATACATTGGAGTACTACTCAGCTATTAAAAACAATGAGTTCATGAAATTCCTAGGCAAATGGATGGAACTGGAAAATATCATCTTGAGTGAAGTGACCCAATCTCAAAAGAACATACATGGTATGCACTCACTGATAAGTGGATATTAGTCCAAAAGCTCACAATTTCTAAGAAACTACGTATAGACCACATAAAACTCACATAGAAGAAGGAAGACTAAAGTGTGGATGCTTTGGTCCTTTCTAGAAGGAGTACAAAAGTTTCAACCAGAGCTCCCAAAGTCTAAACTGCCAGCCAGAGAGCACAAAGGGAGAGACTCATGCACCTGTATAGGGAATTGAGGGTGACCTTGTTAGACTTCAGTGATAGTGGAGGGCCATGGTCCACGAAAGTTTGGATCCACTACTGTGTGGGAATTTGAGAGCAGGGAGATGGGACTGGGAGGATGCTTGGAGCACACCCTCACAAAAATTAGGAGGAGGGTGTATAGAATAAGGGGTTTTGAGGGAGAATGGGAGAGGAGATAACATTGAAAGGTAAATTTGTATAATATCCAATAAAAAAACCACACAGATAAAGGGTCTAAAAAGAGAGAGAGACAGAGAGAGTTTACTTATTTTAAATTAATTTCAAAAGTTTCTAGGAGTTGCTAATTGGCTAAGATCCTATCTTAAGCTCTCCATAAAAGAATTTAAGTCTCTGTTCAATATTCTCAAGAGAGAGGTAAACCCTAATTTTTCTCAACAATTAATTGACAAAAGAAAGGTAATCTCACAAAAAGGAGAAGAAGATATTACTAATCGATATATTATATAGTCTGATTAGTTGTCAGCAGTGGTATAACAGTCCTTTGACAAAAGATTATTAATATAGATTTATATATCCTTAAATAGGGTCTTCATGACTCTGAGTGTGGAAGGAGCGAATGTTGGCGCTTCTACCCTGATTTTACAAGAACACTGAAAAATTGGCTTTAAAAACAAAAGAGGGGGAATGGTACTCCCTCAGAAGGAGTCCCCCTGAAATACTCTCCATCATGCCTTGTTCACTTTTATCACTCTAAAGCTGAAAGCTCACGGCAAATCTGCTGCTGACTGCCTCTGGCACCACCAAGACCAACAAAACTTTGCCCCAGATATGGGGAAGGACCCTCTTACCCTTAAAGGGAATGGCCCAGACCCAATTCCCTTATGGGGCCAAGGACTGATATGCCTGTCCAATACCACAGAAGGCACAGCTAACCGGCTACCAAAAAGATTAATGAAAAAAATAGATACCCCCACAAAGCCAGGCCCAACCATAAACACGATGAATAACAATTTACATCCAGGGAAGATAAATCTCCCTGAGAGTCCCCTTCCTTTTCCTTTCAGGGAAAAATGAATCACCCATGAAGTCTGCGGTTAGAAGTTCTAATCCAGATGCTGGCCTCTGAACTTATACTACTCAGACCTTTGAAGGGCCACTGACAAGAACATAAAACAGCTAGAGATTGACATCACTAATCTCAAGAAATCCCTCGTTTCGCTGTCTGAAGAGACCTCCTAAAATCGAAAATATCCTTATTGGACTTGATTTACTCTAGTACAATAGAAAAGACTGTATACAGCTCTTGACTGTGTACAACCCTCAAAGAAGAAGGTTGCCTTTACATAGACAAGACAAGGAGGGTTAAAAAGAGCATGAAATAGGTAGTGAAGCCTAAGAAAAATCAGAGAGAGAAAGAGACAGAGGAATGCTGGTACAAGAATTGATTTGCAGCCTCTCCAAGGTTGTCAACCCTATTTCCTTCCATCTTGTGACCATTATTTGGGTTCTTTTTGCTTTTTTCTGCTGGTCCCTGGCCCTCAAATAGGCAGACTAACTCTGTGATAGAACAGATAAATAATTTGGTAGCAAAACCTACTCAGATACATTATCATAAGTTAGCTATGGAGGACCACGAGACTCAAGATGAGGTTGTTACTTTATACAGGGTGTTTCCAAAACCCATCTCCACCCAACCTAAAAGGGGGAACTTCTACCCCTAGACCAAGCAGAGAGGGGCCACCCAGAATCCCCTCTGACAGGCAATCTGAATTCTTGCTTAGGCTGCGAGGCTAAGCACTGCAAGGGAATATCAATAAAAGATAAAAATATCTATCTGGGTTCCCTGAGGGACAAGCCTGACTGCATAGGGGTTGATGTCAAAAGTATCCCCTCTCCAGGAAAAAGACATTGGGACGGGTATGGCCCTCATGCCTCACTGGACAACGACAGGGGGACTGGAGCCATTACAAGGTCCCCTTCAAATACTGGAGGTCAGGCCTCTATCCCTGCCTTCACAAGTTTAGAATTGCCACAGCTCTTCTATACTTAGAGAAGGGAGCAGATGTCAGGGGCAGCCCTGCTTACACACTGTAGGCCTAAAATCAGCCATAGGCCTAAAATCAGCAATAGGCCTGTCATAGATGTATACTAACACCAAGTCTTGGGTCTCAGTGGAAAAACATTGAAACAGATGGCTATAAGCTAATGTCAATAGGCAGCTTTTGTGGAAATTTATAAGCCTGAGTAGTTATAGACCTTGTAAATAGGTAGCCTTGGCAGACAATACCAACTTAGAAAAGGACAAGCGAGTCATAGGCAGAGTCATAGTGACTTGTCCCCTGAACCTTCACCCAGCCGATACCCGGTTCTGAAGATATCTGTATTCCCCCTGAACACCCACACTCCAGTGTCATTCCCTTCCCCTCATCCTACCTTTCTGTGTTTATACCCCTGTGTGAATTAATTATGATTTGAGAAAAAATTTAAAAAAAAAGACTCGTAGGGTATCCATGCAAGAACTGCCTTAACTAAGAGAAGGAAGCAGATTTGCTATGAGGATTTTGAAAAAGATAGAAGACTCCGAACACCACTGTTAACTGTTAGTTATGTGTTTATTATTGCCATTATAACTAATTACTATGAATTTAGGAGCTCAAAGTGGTAGACATGTATCTTAAATTCTCAAAGTAGAAGTCTGAAGCAGCAACTCTTAAGGTAAAATCAAGATTGGTCAAGGCTGATTCTCAAAGTGTATCAGTTGTCTCTAGCTTTGAGGCTGCTGGTGCTCTGGCTTCCATACCAATGCTTGCTTCACATGCTAATAAATTATCTTCTCTTTTGTAAAAAAAAAAAAAAA
>NW_021619611.1:0-2635 GCF_004785775.1 Grammomys surdaster | reverse complement strand
ACATATACACACCACAATAGAGGCTAAACAAACAGGTTTGAATCCCTGGGAGGAAGTGGCTGGCACTGTCAAGTATGAGCAAGAATGGCTTTTCTGCAGGAGGAGTCCAGATGGCAGGAGGAAGATAAATAGCCCTGAATGAAAGGGTGAATAAAATGCTCGACAGTTTCAAATTCCTGTGGAGGAACCTGGGAGTTAAGCATTTTCTTTCTTTCCCCTTTATCTCATGTCTGTCTCATATTTCAGTTTTATGGCCCCTCTTTTGCTGCCCATGGTGCTGAATTATGATGAGCCTCAGACTTAGTTTAACCTTAGCTATTTCCGACCCACACTTTCTTTAAGATAGAAAATGACTCGGATTCCTTCTTTCTCTGCAGTCATGACTATTATTAAATCTTTTACAATAGTCATATCTAATTTCATGCTTCTTCCTCTCAGCAGTGCACCCATGCCAAAGTATTGGCAGGACAAGCCACAGGCACCATCTTCGAATAAAAACGACATCAAAGACTGAAGCTAAGATCCAGTGAAAGTACTTACTTAATGAGACAAGTGTTGGTGGCTGAGAGTACTCTCAGCCTGTACACATAGACTCTGCTGAACATGCTCTCCAACTCTGGTTCCACAGGTTATAGTTCGGGTCACCCAAAGGGAGTTGCCTAAACTTACTTTCTCCTTCTAGTCTGCCAGGTGAGGGTGCACCAGTTACTTTATCATCAGGTTGTTCTAAGTATAATGTGAGATAATAAAATAGATTGTGTGTGGTGCTCAATTAATGTTAGCTTTTTTTCCCCTTCATTGAATAGCAGTGGTTAAACCTCGCTGTTCCAGAACCATGTTGGAAACAATTGATCACTAAGTTAAGAATCTGCTCCCTTCCCTCCTCATTCCCTTCTCCTTCTTTATTTTAGTCCATCATTCTATCCTCTCTTTCTTTCTTTCCCTCCTTTCCTCCACACCTCCTCTCCATCCATGCCTTCCTCCCTTCTCTCTCCCCTCTCACACACATAGTTTACATTCATTGATTTGGTTCTCTTGTAGTGAATTACTTCTTCATGAGGTGCATAGAATTAATCTCTCTGATTAATAAAAAGGTTGCATGATTTAGTCTTTATTATTTAATCAAGAACAATTTTACAAACACATGAGGAAGTCTAGGATGTTCCATAATTAACATCAGAAGACTTGGAGACTCTTAGCTTCTAGAGTTAACTTATATTCTTTTGAAAAGCAAGTATGGCAAAGCAGACTTGGAATATCAAACTTAACATGCCTTCTTTCAGACTTAAAAATATGAGATTAATGTAGAAGAGAGACCCTTGGGAGGAAGGTTAGAGACCAGTGTGTGTTTGGGGTGGGCACAAGAGAACAAGAAAAAAGAGAGAAGACAAAAGAGAAGCAAATGCATACTATGTGCATGTGCAGAGATGACACAGTGAAACCCATTATCTCGAATGTGAATAAAGACTAAGAAGGGTGAGTAATTTCCTAACAGGTTGAAACACAGTGCAGTTGGTATCTGAGAGCATCAGTTGGAATCAAGGGTGCTTTCTTCAAAACTAGCCACTTTCCTACCTGCAGCTTTTGCTGTGAACGTATTATAAGAATCAGTGAATTAATAGATGTAGTAACTTCAGAGTAGAACTCAGGCTAGAGCAAGCAGCCGGTGAGCCGGTGAGGATTACATCCTATGACTATCACTCACATATCTTTTTTAGGGCTTTGGTATTTCTGGCCATTTGATGTAATTCCCATTTTAATGCCAGTGTGACTTCTTATATTCTACTGCAAGCTCTTCAGTGGCATTTTCATATCTGTTTTCTGCTTTGTCCTTGCAGTAACCTGTCAGCTAGTTAAACCAGAAATAATTATCTGCACCTCTATTATAGTAATTATTTAACTCCACAGCATTTCTGTCTGCCTCCTATTACCAGATGGAAACATCCCATGAGTGCAGTGTGTAAGTTTGGAATAGTTACCTGGGGGTAATAGCTACCTAAGTAATAGCAGTTTAATCATAATGACATCCATGATTGAGGAAAAAGTTTCAAGGTAACAGCTAGTGACTAGTTGATATTATTGAATATCCATTAGCATTTCCATAGTTACAAATGGATTGATTTATCTTCCTTGTGGGTTTGTAGCCTTAGGTTCACAAGATGACCACCACAGTTCCAGGCACCGAGTCTCTGGTAGCCTCTGAGCAGGGAAGATGTGAAAAGTTTTATCAAAAGCCCATCAGGTGGTTTCTATGTGTTATTGACCACAACTGAGTCATGTAGCTGTTCCTACTTTGAATGGATGCTGGAAAGCAAATATATGGCAGAGGAAAAGAAGTGTTTCCAGTTGATTCAGAGAAATAAGGATTTATCTTGTGCATCTGGACACGTGTGTGTGTGTGTGTGTGTGTGTGTGTGTGTGTGTGTGTGTGTGTAATCTGAAAAACTGAAGGAACATAATCTACAGGAAAGGAAGTTTATAATTCTGTTTATGGGTAGAAATTATGTCTTAGTCCTTTACAAACATTAGAGCTTGACACACAAAAAAATCCATGAACTTTAAAATGAGCAAAACTCTCTTAGATAAACTTAGACTTAGAAAGAAAAAAAATAATAATTTTCCCAAGGCCACACAA
>NW_021619610.1:0-5152 GCF_004785775.1 Grammomys surdaster | reverse complement strand
GAATCCAAGACCACATCAAAACAATCATCCATCATGATCAAGTAGGTTTTATCCCAGGAATGCAGGGATGGTTCAATATTCGGAAATCCATCAATGTAATCCACTATATAAACAAACTTAAAGAAAAAAACCATATGATTATCTCACTAGATGCTGAGAAAGCATTTGACAAAATTCAACATCCCTTCATGATAAAAGTCTTGGAAAGATCAGGAATTCAAGGCCCCTACCTAAACATAGTAAAAGCAATTTACAGCAAACCAGTAGCCAACATCAAGCTAAATGGAGAGAAACTTGAAGCAATCCCACTAAGATCAGGGACTAGACAAGGCTGCCCACTCTCCCCCTACCTATTCAATATAGTACTGGAAGTCTTAGCCAGAGCAATTAGACAGCAAAAAGAAGTCAAAGGGATACAAATAGGAAAGGAAGAAATCAAAATATCGCTATTTGCAGATGATATGATAGTATACTTAAGTGACCCCCAAACTTCCACCAGAGAACTCCTAAACCTGATAAACAACTTCAGCAAAGTGGCTGGTTATAAAATCAACTCAAACAAATCAGTAGCCTTCCTCTACATGAAAGATAAACAGACTGAAAAAGAAATTAGGGAAATGACACCCTTCACAATAGTTGCAAATAATATAAAATACCTTGGTGTGAATCTAACCAAGCAAGTGAAAGACCTGTATGACAAGAACTTCAAGTCTCTGAAGAAAGAAATTGAAGAAGATCTCAGAAGATGGAAAGATCTCCCATGCTCATGGATTGGCAGGATTAATATAATAAAAATGGCCATCTTGCCAAAAGCAATCTACAGATTCAATGCAATCCCCATTAAAATCCCAACTCAATTCTTCACAGAGTTAGAAAAGGAAATTCTCAAATTCATATGGAATAACAAAAAACCCAGGATAGCGAAAACTATTCTCAACAATAAAAGAACTTCTGGAGGAATTACCATCCCTGACCTCAAGCTGTACTACAGAGCAATTGTGATAAAAACTACCTGGTATTGGTACAGAGACAGGCAGGAAGATCAATGGAATAGAATTGAAGACCCAGAAATGAACCCACACTCCTATGGTCACTTGATCTTTGACAAAGGAGCTAAAACTGTCCAGTGGAAAAAGGACAGCATTTTCAACAAATGGTGCTGGTTCAACTGGAGGACAACATGTAGAAGAATGAAAATTGATCCATTCTTATCCCCTTGTACAAAGCTCAAATCTAAGTGGATAAAGGACCTCCACATAAAACCAGATACACTGAAACTAATAGAAGAGAAGGTGGGGAAAAGCCTCGAATACTTGGGCACAGGGGAAAAGTTCCTGAACAGAACTCCAATGGCATATGCTCTAAGATCGAGAATTGACAAATGGGACTTCATAAAATTGCAAAGTTTCTGTAAGGCAAAGGACACTGTCAATAGGACAAAACGACAACCAACAAATTGGGAAAAGATCTTTACCAATCCTTCATCTGATAGAGGGCTAATATCCAATATATACAAAGAACTCAAGAAATTAGACTCCAGGCAACCAAATTACCCTATTAAAAAATGGGGTATAGAGCTTAACAAAGAATTTTCAACAGAAGAAACTCGAATGGCCGAGAAGCACCTAAAGAAATGCTCGGCATCCTTAGTCGTCAGGGAAATGCAAATCAAAACAACCCTGAGATTCCATCTCACACCAGTCAGAATGGCTAAGATTAAAAACTCAGGTGATAGTAGATGCTGGCGAGGGTGTGGAGAAAGAGGAACACTCCTCCATTGTTGGTGGGACTGCAAGATGGTGCAACCACTTTGGAAATCAGTCTGGCGGTTCCTCAGAAAATTGGACATAGCATTACCCGAGGATCCAGCTATACCACTCCTAGGCATATACCCAGAAGGTGCTCGAACATATAATAAGGACATATGCTCAACTATGTTCATAGCAGCCTTATTTATAATAGCCAGGAGCTGGAAAGAACCCAGATGTCCTTCAACTGAGGAATGGATTCAAAAAATGTGGTATATTTACACAATGGAGTATTACTCAGCTATTAAAAACAATGAATTTGAGAGGTTCCTAGGTAAATGGATGGAACTAGAAATTATCATCCTGAGTGAGGTAAGCCAATCACAAAAGAACACACATGGTATTCACTCACTGATTATTGGATATTAGCCCAGAACCTTAAAATGCCCAAGATGCAACTCACAGGCCATATGAAGTCCATAAAGAATGAAGACCAAGTGGGGGTGATTCGGTCCTTCTTAGAAGGAGCAACAAAATACTCAAGGGAGCAAATATGGAGACAAAGCGAGGGACAAAAACTGAAGGAGGGGCCGTCTGAAGACCTTTCCACCTGAGTATCCATCCCATGTGCAGTCACCAAAGGTAGATGCTGATGTGGAAGTCAGGAAGTGCATGCTGATAAGAGCCTGATATGGATGTCTCCTCAGAGGTCTTCAAGAGTCTGACATATTCAGAGGCAGATGCTCACAACTAGCCATTGAAGTGATCATGGGGTTCTCAATGGAGGAGTTAGAGTGAAGACTGAAGGAGCTGAAAGGATTTGTGGCCCCATGAGGAGAGCAACAATACCAACCAACCACAGCTCCCAGGGTCTAAACCACCAGCCTGGGAGCACTTATGGAGGGATCCAGGGCCTTAGCTGAATATATAAGAGTGGAGGGCCCTGCTGGGCACAGGTGGAAGATGAGATCCTTGACCTCATGAAGGCTGGACGCCCCAGGGGGTGGGAGTTTTGAGGGTGGGGAGGTGGGAGTGGGGGGGTAGATAGAGGTTACATCCACAAAGAAAAAGGAGGAGGTGTGAGGGGATTGGGGGTTCCTGGGTGGGTGGGGGATGGGGTAAGGGGACAACATATGAAATGTAAATAAAACATCCAATAAAAAAATTAAAAAAAAAAACAATAATAAAATAAAACAAAATAATAAAAAAAAAAGAAGGAATTAAGTAACTCCCTTAAAGAAATACAGGAGAGTACAAGTAAACAGATAGAAGCCCTTAAAGAGAAATCACAGAAATCCCTTAAAGAAATGCAAGAAAACACAAAGAAGGAATTAAACAAAAACATTCAGGATCTGAAACTAGAAATAGAAACAATAAAGAAAGTTCAAAGGGAGACAACCATGGAGATAGAAAACCTAAGAAAGAGATCAGGAGTCACAGATGCAAGCATCACCAACCGAATACAAGAGATAGAAGAGAGAATCTCAAATGCAGAAGATACGGTGGAAAATATTGACACAGTTGTCAAAGAAAATGAAAAAAGCAAAAAACTCCTAACTCAAAACATCCAGGAAATACAGGACACAATGAGAAGACCAAACCTGAGGATAATAGGTATAGATGAGAATGAAGATTCCCAACTTAAAGGGCCAGTAAATATCTTCAACAAAATCATTGAGGAAAATTTCCCTAACCTAAAGAACAAGATGCCCATAAACATACAAGAAGCCTACAGAACACCAAATAGACTAGACCAGAAAAGAAATACCTCCCGTCACATAATAATCAAAACATCAGATGCACAAAACAAAGAAAAAATACTAAAAGCAGTAAGGGAAAAAGGTCAAGTAACATATAAAGGCAGACCTATAAGAATTACACCAGACTTCTCACCAGAGAGTATAAAAGCCAGAAGAGCCTGGACTGACATCATACAGACACTAAGAGAACACAATTGCCAGCCCAGATTACTATACCCAGCAAAACTCTCAATCAATATAGATGGTGAAACCAAGATATTCCATGACAAAACCAAATTTGCACAATATCTTCCCACAAACCCAGCACTTCAAAGGATAATTGATGGAAAATGCCAACACAAGGAGGGAAACTACAACCTAGGAAAAGCAAGTAAGTAATCTTCCAACAACCCCCAAAAAAGATACAAACATAACTTTACCTCTAATAACAAAAATAACAGGAAGCAACAATCATTTTTCCTTAATATCTCTTAACATCAATGGTCTCAATTCCCCAATAAAAAGACGCAGACTATCAGACTGGATACACAAACAAGACCCAGAATTTTGCTGCATACAAGAAACGCACCTCAGTGACAAAGACAGACACTACCTCAGAATAAAAGGGTGGAAAACAATTTTTCAAGCCAATGGTACCAAGAAACAAGCTGGAGTAGCCATTCTAATATCAAATAAAATCGACTTTCATCCAAAATTAATCAAAAAAGATAAGGAAGGACACTTCATACTCATCAAAGGAAAAATCTACCAAGATGAACTCTCAATTCTGAATATCTATGCTCCAAATGCAAGGGCACCTACATACATAAAAGAAACTTTACTAAAGCTCAAAACACACATTACACCTCACACAATAATAGTGGGGGATTTCAACACCCCACTCTCAGCAATGGACAGATCATGGAAACAGAAACTAAACAGAGACACTTTGAAATTAACAGAAGTTATGAACCAAATGGACTTAACAGACATCTATAGAACATTTCATCCTAAAACAAAAGAATATACCTTTTTCTCAGCACCTCATGGTACCTTCTCCAAAATAGACCATATAATTGGTCACAAAACAAGCCTCTACAGATACAAAAAGATTGAAATAATCCCTTGCCTCTTATCAGATCACCATGGAATAAGACTGGTCTTTAATAATGACAAAACCAATGGAAAACCCATGTGCACATGGAAACTGAACAACTCTCTACTCAATGATGACTTGGTCAAGGAAGAAATAAAGAAAGAAATTAAAGACTTTTTAGATTTCAATGAAAATGAGGACACATCATACCAAAACTTGTGGGACTCCATGAAGGCAGTGCTAAGAGGAAAACTCATAGCTCTAAGTGCCTACAAAAAGAAACTGGAAAGAGCACACACTAACAAGTTGACTGCACAACTAAAAGTCCTAGAACAAAAAGAAGCAAATACACCCAGGAGGAGTAGAAGGCAGGAAATAATCAAACTCAGGGCTGAAATCAACCAAATAGAAACTGAAAGAACAATACAAAATATCAATAAAACCAGGAGTTGGTTCTTTGAGAAAATCAACAAGATAGATAAACCGTTAGCCAGATTAACCAGAGGGCACAGAGAGAGTATCCAAATTAATAAAATCAGAACTGAAAAGGGAGACATAACAACAGAAAC
>NW_021619609.1:390849-416990 GCF_004785775.1 Grammomys surdaster | reverse complement strand
GAGGGGAGGGGAGGATAGGAGAGGAGAAAAGAAAAGAAAAGAAAAGAAAAGAAAAGAATTCTAGACTTCTTTCCAATTACAATAAGAAAACATGTTGGGTAATTTTGAAATTTCCCACCCTTCACTCTGGTTCTAAGTGAAAGCATATGCCCGAGTAATAGTCTGTCCTGACTCAACTTTAAGTTAGAGTCAAGCTAATTTTCCTTATATTGTTAGCCTTCTATTCTAGAACATCACCCTCCTCTGCCTACTTAAGATTAGGAATCAATTGACTTATGGAATTCATGAAGTGAACCAAGCCTCGACTGTTGACACTTCACCAACTTAATAAGCATCCTATCACCATGTGCTGAGTGAAAAACAAGCACCACACAGATAACCTGTCATGTTTTGAAATGATTTATAGTGGACCAACATTAAGTATGAAGAATGAGATTAGACTGGAATGAGGTGAATTTTCTGTGTATCTTCATGTGCTAAAATGCTTCTGAGGATGTAAAACAGTTTACTATTCTACATCTTTAAAAATATTTCATTGGGTAAGTATTTCTCTTCAGTTTCATGAGTGATGGGTTGTTACTATTTCTATCATGAGACATGCTACAGTGATCACAACTCATATTCCTTTAATACTCATTGTTCCTGCCAACACAGTACACGATCATGTGCTTTCCTTTCCGTCCATATCATCCATTTCCTTTCCATCATCCTGGGGCTGATTGATGGGGTCATTTAAATTTCCTAAGAGCAGGTAGTAATCAGGTAAGGCTAATGCTAATATCCCAGCTTTTTGGACTCTCACATGTGATCAAACATATGATTTATACTAGATTCTCAAATTTCTTAAGCCCCAGTTGCTCACTGAATAACCTGCCTGATCACACACTTTCTCCACGAGCTCAATTCTCTATCTTTCTAGTGATACATTTTGAGATTATCTGCAAAGAAGCTAGTTGCTTTCAAAATGTTTTCTCTCATCTGTTTCTAGGGGAACGCACACTGAAGAAATTTCTCACTTGGTGCTATGGGCATTCAACAAATGTAGGGGTGACTTTCTTCTTTTCTTGATTGTTATCAGTGAGATAAACTGAGGAGATGGTGGGGTTTAGAGACTTCAGATGAGTTCTCCCGCCAAAATCTCAAATCTCTTTCTGTAGAAAGTAAAAAATTAATGTGTTTTGATACCTAAGATGGTTTGTATCTTTGGGAAAAGACTTCCCTTTCCAGTTTACACATCCTATAGGACTGGGCAAATTAAAAAAAAAATAGGACAAAGGTGCTAACTGAAATAGTTTTGGGCTTTCTCTCTAATCTTCTTGGCTAAGGATGAAAAGTTGGAAGTCTCAGTGTTAAAATTAAACTCTATGTTTCTTAAAACTAGGGAAGATAATTATTCTGAAACATAGGGAGCTTATTTTAAGTTCCGGAATCTTCTTTGCTTTTTGCTGTGACCCATAAACTTGGTGAGATTAGAATCTCCACTTTATCAGATAATAAAACTACAGCTATAACAGCTTATGGAATTTGTCTAAAATTATAGCTAGGGCAGTCAGGGTTCTACAGTGTAAGTCTCTCAGTCTGGACTGCAAACTTTCACCCATGAAGAAAGTGTTGTTGCTGCAGAGGCCATTCCTTTAACTGTGGTTAGCATGGGCAATGATATCTCAAGAGAGCTCTATTGTATATAGAAAAACGGTAGCACTGGATATCAACCAAAATAAATAAGGAAGTCTAGGTTTGGGAGCTTGCTTAGTTTGGGAAATTTTCCATTCCTCCAACTCTCATTTCTTTCATATAAAATGAAGATGTGGATGAAGCATGAGATTCTATTACTCTACTCTCAGAAACCTTTATGAATCGTTGTCCTTTTAGGAACAGACAGCAATCTCAGTAGCAACCATTTCAGAAACACAACCTGTACATTGGGTTGAAAGGTTTGAATTAAAAAGTGTATTCGTTGAGCTGAAACTTCTTCTATGGGTGAATAAGAAAATTGCAGATGTTGAAGCTAATTTAAATAGGCATTCAAATAAAGAAGAAAATTATTTCAAGTGTCTCTAGTCAAAGGCCATTATCTTTATCACCATGTTACTATCATCAATTTTAATTTTATCACTGGGGAAATTGTTGTAAATTGCTACTCTGAAATGTCCCTCACAGGATCATATTCTGAATACTTGTTCCTTAGCTGGAGAAATTGGCACAGTACAGGATGGTTTAAAGGAAAAGATGTTGAGGAAGAAGATAATGGGTAGTTGTCAGAACTTGAAGAGCAGAGTTGATCTGGTTGAGTAGTTTTAGACTTGGTTTTGCCGAGTAGAATGGAGCCATTGAAGATGCATGCACAGGATGATGTTTATCACGTCCTGTAGAGCATTAAAGATGGCAATAGGGGGTGATTTTTCTAAGAAATCTTGTTTTACTGTTTGGCATTTTTAAGTGATTCACATAATTAAAATTTTAGGGTAGCTTGAAGATGTAAGAATGACAAGCATACATCAAAGTCCATTGCAATGCATCATTTAATTTGCAATGGTGACTTTCAATGCAAATAGAATGTACATATTATTGGAAGCATGGTTTTAAAAGCAAATTAAAATACAACCAATTGAATTTTCCCCAGGAGAATTTAGAGATTTAAGAAATTTTGCTGACATAGGACCATTTGAAACATCAGTATTGCCAAAGCATATCAAAATCTATGCTATAAAGGAATTTATTGGTTCACATCTACATATTATCTATATTTGATATGCTCCTTTCATGATGAATTCCACTCAACTTTAATGAGCAGTAGAAATCCATCACAGACTCATAATAGGAGATACATCAGGGAACACAGAGATCAATGTTTGTATCAAAGCAAGTAGGACACCATTCTTTGAATAACAGATATCAAAATACAAAATTGAGATTATAGGTAAATAGCTGTACACTGAGATTCTTTTTATTTTGCTGAAGTAGATGCAAGCTATAGCACATTTTCTTCTTGCCTTCTTGAAGTCTCAACTTAGAGAACTTCTTCCTAATATCATGTAAGTGCCTGAGGATATTTGGAGTTTTTCTACTACAGTTATGGTATCCCAAGTAGATAGGACTACATAAACAATGAACTGTGTTATAGGATCTCTTTTAGATCTGCTGTAGATCACAGTAGTGCAGTCAGTGGAGTCCCCACTTTTGAGACTGGAAGCCATTTTTTATGATTTAACTATAAAACAACCTCTACTAAGGACTTCTGTAGTGTTGTACTCACTCTTTTGACACAGGGAGAGACTCTTAGAAGTACCCTGTCTCCCAACACCAGAGTTGTTTACTCTTGAATGCTTGTCAAATAATTTATGTCTATCTAGGCTTGAAATTAGCCAAAGTAAAGAATTCTAAATTCCAGATGTGACCTTACCTGATTACATTTACCACCCAGCTCAGAGGCACAGAGAATGGAGGATTTCTACTTCCAGTATGCCCTAAATTCACAGTTGTTTGGTCTTTCTTATGTGGGCATCAAATTGCAGAATTCAGTCCTTATGAGTGTTTGTGAATGTTTTCAGGTAATATTCTTCACTATGTGTACTTTTTTCATCAGAATATTTGTGGTATATAGGGTTGTTTTTTTTTCCCCAAATGCATTAGTAAATAAATTTCAATTCATTTTCTTCTGCCAAGGTCCTCCTGGGCTCAAACTGCATGCTGGTCCAGCTGCAGGCTTTGCTCTCAAACTATTACACTGTTTTTCAGCCGCTCAATTATGAGCACTTTCAGTGAAAGTGGCTTACACACTGCCTTCTCAGAAACCTGACTAACTCCAGGCTACTAAAATTATTCACCACATTTTTTTTTTTGTCCTGTTGTTTGTGGAAATTCACTTTTTTTGTGTATTTGGATAGGCTCACAAAAGACGTGACTTCATTGCTTAGATTTGCTACAAGGATGTTTTTGGTTGCTGACATTTTCTTTTGTCTTTAAATTATCATAAAAATTATAAATACTGAATAAAGACTAAGTACAGGAACAAAAGGATGGCAAAGGAAGATGACTGTCCTGTCCTGTTCTCTTTAGTGTGATTGCAACATTCTTTATGTCTCTCTCTTTATGTAATATCATGTTCCCACCATGAGGAAGGGAATAATTTAACTAACTTAAATTTAAGGTGAAGGTAATGATTCTCTGGAGTGATTTTACCCTTCAAGAGATTTGGTGCTGTCCAGAGACATTTTTGGTTGTCACAACGTAAGTGGAGACTTACCACTAGCAACTACTAACTAGAGGACAAGGGCACTGTCAATACTCCACAATCCTGTTGTGTATCTACAATTTCCCAGGACAGAGGACTATTCTGACCAGATTTATCAATAATGTTGCTTTGAACTCTTCATAGAATTTCTTCATCTTTTAATCTTATATCTCACAGTTTAAGATATAAACTAGACACAAGGCCCAAGCATTTCATAGCTTCAACTATATCTGAAGATTCTTATCAATGCTTATCCATTGCTGCCTGTCACCTCTAACAAATACTCATGTGCTAGAGCTTCAAATTCTGAGAGGATAGAATCAAGGATCATTGACTGACATCTAAGACCAGACTTTTCTCTTCTGTGCTCTCTAGAAGCCCCTGCTCCCAACTTAGCAACTATCATTTCCCTTATCCTAATTGAAAAAATGTGTCCTAAACCAAGGAAGTCTTCCAAGTATTATAATTTTTGCAGTAAACTATACAGCATCTACAAGCTATAATTTCCATATTATAACACTATTAAAAGTGGGTTTTTTTAGTGGTTTTTAAAAAATAAGTGGAGAATTAGTGTTGTCTCTTCTCAAATGCTTAGTGTTTGTGCTTGAGCTCAGGATGTTATCAACTGTACTGCCTGCTAGAGATACAGAAGTCTGTAGGATTCCAAAAATAAGGCTTTTAGTTTTCTTTTTCTTTTTTTTTCTTTTTACCCCAGGTGGTTGTGATAGTAAGAACAGTTCACCACTATCATATAGTGAAAGAAAGGAAAAACAATTCAAATGGATATAGGTGTAAACTAATAACAGAACACAACACAAATTTACCCTCTGATTTTGTTCATAAACCACCACAAAGAATATTTATTTTCATACAATTTTTTTTCTTCTGTCACCTATTGTCCACCTACACTCAGTAACTGTTCTCCAAAATGATAGCAGTCTCTTTGATGTCATCTGTCATGGCTTGGGATGAAATGCTCTTCTCCTTCCCCCTTGGCTCTCCCTCCTCTTCTTCTTCCATTACTCCTGCCTGCATGAGCCACTCCATTGTTTTCACAGATAAGGAGTGAAAAAAAAAATACTGTCCAAAATAAAGCTGTATCCTGAAAGGAGTATAGTCACCAGTTGATCCTTGATGTCAGGCCAGGACACCATTCTGTGATTTCCCTCTGACTTCCAGAGACCTCCTCACCTTCACTATCTACAGATCGGTTATCCATTCCCTTTATGATAAAAGTTCTTTCAAAGTTCTACTGCCCCCAGCCCCTACACAAAGGGAAGAAAACCAAGGCAGTGACAGGGAAGAAGAGCAGAACAGTGATGAAACTCTCACTGCCTGCTCCCCATGCTCCCCTCAGAGTTCCTGTATCTTGTACATTGAACTAATTCCAATACCAATCATTTCATCTTAGTAAGAACTTCAATTTTCAAACCTCACAGACCATAGAAGTTTTAATTTTTCAGCAACACTCTCCCTATGACCACACACACACACACACACACACACACACACACACACTTCTAAACTTTGATTGTTCCTTAGAGGTTTAAAGTGTCGTGGAGAACATTAAAGCCAGGTGTTTACAACTCTGCTCTTCCAGAATCAAAGCCTCACTGCTCTGACTACAGAAGTCTTTCTTTGCAGTGGCTTCTTCCTCCAATTCTTCTGTATGATTTGGGAAAGCCTATGGCACACAAGAAGGTTTTACATGCCAGTTTGATGTCCTCTGCAGAAATAGAGAAGAAATTTTTAAAAAGTAATTTCTCCATGTAATTTCATTAGACACAGCACAGAATGCTCTACCCCCAACATGGGTCACAAGCCTTCAGAATAGGAAGACACCTACATGGAAATTTTAAAAAAATGTTTTATGCTAGGAGATATTTTAGATGGTAATGTAGTGCTTTCTAAATTATACTCAGCTTTCTATTCCTATTCAGTTGTTTTATTTACCCACAGAGATTTTGTAGCTCTTCCACCTAAAGCATTAGTGAGTTTATTTCTCATTTTACTGTCAACACAAAGGAGAGTGAATATTTCAAAGCCAGGTGATGGACTGGGTTTCTGAATGGACTGTTGCTGAACAGATAGTGTAAAAGCAAAGTTAAGTGCCAGGGATTGTGGGAAGAAACAAGATTTTTGTTTTATTTGTTTGCTTTAGTTTTCTGAAATTCCTACAGTTTAACTTTTCAAAGCCGGAAGAAAGCTGAACTCTAGACTATAATATTTCAAAACTAAGCAATAAAATTGAAGTATCTTTCTACAGAACTATAATTTTAGCTAGTCTTCTGCTCAAAAGAAAAATTAATCAATTAAAGATCAGGATACAAGCAGGGGAGATGAGGGATGGGATACGAGTTTTGTAGAGGGGAACTGGGAAGGGGGATAACATTTGAAATGTAAATAAATAAAATAACCAATAAAAAAAGAATGGTATATGAGGAATTAAAGGAGACACAGGTAAGACATGTATTCTAGCGTTAGCATGCCTAAGAACTAAAGCAGGAAGATTAAACCTAGTTTTTCTAAATATTTTATCCAGGAAATAATGCCAAAATGCAATTGGATATGAAAGCAATTTATTAGGAGAAATGCTAGTGAGGGATGCTAAGAGGATCAAACTGTGATGAATACTGGGAAAGAAAGTCAGAAGAGAAGTAGGGAGAAGAACAGCAGGAAGGAAAGGAAGAAGGAAGGAAAGAAGGAAGGAAGGAAGGAAGGAAGGAAGGAAGGAAGGAAAAAGGAAGGAAGGAAGGAAGGAAGGAAGGAAGGAAGGAAGGAAGGAAAAGACCTATGTGAGAGGAAGAAGTCTTTACAAAGTGACCCACTACAGTGTGATAGGACAGCCCAACCAAAGAGATGCCAGGGAAGGGAAAGGCAGAAGTCAGTGACAACGTGTGTACAACGCTAAATGATCCTGTAACCACAGGCATTGGCAGATGCCAATATTAATTACCAAAGGCAGTATGATGTTGAAAGATATGGTAGGACAAAACAATTGTCAGAAGATATTAGGATGCATAACACAACTGAGAAAGAATTGCACTAGAGCAAAGGGCAATATGGATAGGAGACACTCTAGTATTTGTCACAGTAAACTTGGGTAAGATATTCTCGTAGAGTCAGTAACTGAGGATAAGTAATGATACCAATGTATGAATGGGGATGGTAGGAAAGCCAAACCAATGTCTTCATTTGGTGCACATCAGTATTACTTATAGCTTTTCTAACCTTGGGCCAAAGGTGGGAAAGACTTTAAATGCATAAATCACAACTCTGGAAGATTCTTGAATCACTGTACTAATCAACAACGCTGTGCATGTTTTTAAGTCTCCAGAATACTAAGTTCACCATACTCATTTGATTTCTTTAGGAAACAAAGAACTGAACCAAAACATTTATTGGCTTTTTCACACTATGTGTGCTTCTAATTATGTTGATGGTACAAAAATTATTCATATGTTGTTATAGATTTTTTTCAAGAAAAAATCTACTTCAATAGGAGAAGACACAAATTTTTGCAACAGTTATGTGTTAATCCTATGGAGAACGTGCTCGGTTTCAGAAAATGGAGACTTATTTTGACATTTTAGGCATTGCTACAAAGTGAGAGTGGAGATGGGGAGTCTGAGGCTGGAATGATATGGGTCTCAAAGTTGTTGGTATTTTATGGAATATGGGAACCTCCAATAGAAGTAAGTCAAGAATGTGGATTTCCACATGCAATGTGTATCTATTTCTTAGCTACACAGTCTTCTTTTACAGAAAATATAAAATTACATTTCACAGTAATGCATGGGTAAAGTTATTAATATTATACTTCTGTCTTTATTTATCCGTAATGTTTGAAAAGAATAGGTTAGAAGTAGGTAGGATCTAACTCAAAGTCTACTACCTCCCTAAATGATACAACTATTGTCTTAGGATATTTTTTTTTGATTAATGGATGGGTCTATTATTCTTACTGGAATAAACTAAGTTACATTAGAGATGACCATCATTCCTTTGCTATATGAATTCACTTGGGAAAGCTAGAGATTCTCTATGTGAAAGATTGCATTGTGGCTAAATCAAAACAATATTCCTTATACTGGAACCTGAATCCAGTGGGTCTTTGAAGGGATGATGAGATCACAGGGCTCATTCACAGATATTTGTGCTCACCTAAGAACCAGAATCATGAAAATGTACTTTTGTAGCAGTCTAAATGGAAGGTGCGGATTCTGCACATTTGGTTAGATTTGGTGTAAGGAGTCCTGAGCTTCCTTCTGATCCTTGCAAAAAGAATATTTTCATCATGCAACTATAGTCTAAGCCTTTCATCTTAAAATGATAGCCTAGAAACCATCTTTGTTCTATAAGGCTGCTGATGGAGCATTTCAAGCATAATGATCATCCCTTATGTAAGTAGTAAATTCAACTCCCATTTTTACACAGATCTCATGAGAACAAATTATCTACATATAAAGTAAATTTAATAAAGTCTGTAAACTAATAAGGGCAAAGAAGTCATTTTGTAGAATATTTTCATTCTTTCATTTATTTCCTTTTCTAATGATTGTATACGTATACTCTAACATCATGCCAAAAATTAATGAAATATGTGTAAGTAAAATTGTAACATAAATAAAAATCGATTGCTTGGAAGTCTACTATTCCTTACTCAATCAAAACACTAAAAAAAATTTAAAATTCAAAAGACCTTAAATTAGATACCAATTCTAAAAAGAGATTGGCTTAATGGCATATTTGCTAGGTTTTTTTTTTTTCTCCTTTCAATCGTAATGGAAAGAATGTAAATGGTAAAACACATTGTCTGACATCACTTACCAAAAAAATCAAGAATATGTAATTAATGAGCTTTTAATTTTTGATTGCTCCCGAATTTTGCATACCCATAATCATTCTTCCATTGGAAGAATTTCTTACACTGGTATCCGAAACTATTAACTAGCCATTGATCATTTTACTGAAAAATAAACCACAGTTTAAAATAAATGATCACTAAACAGAAAGTTATCTATGTTCAAAGAAATTCAAGTCAATCCTTATTTCACACCAAACATAAAACCAATCACAGATTGACTATGGATCTATTTTATTTTAATTTAATTATTATGTTTTGTTTTGTCTTATTTTGTGGTGCAAGGGGTAGGACCTAGGGTCTTGTACATGTTAATCAAGTATTCTAATCCCTAATGGCTCAATTTCACAGGACAAAACTATACTTTAAGGAAAGAATGTAAAAAAAAAATCTTCATGCCTTCCTTGTATAGGCAGAGTTCATAAACAAAGTGAAAGATTGCCAACCAAAAAGAAACCATGGTGATATGGGATTATATTAATTTTAAGACAATTTTAAGTGTTAATTTTGAGACTTTGGTTCTTAAAGTATCAC
The DNA here is from genome assembly GCF_004785775.1 of Grammomys surdaster. NCBI lineage: Eukaryota > Metazoa > Chordata > Mammalia > Rodentia > Muridae > Grammomys > Grammomys surdaster. The sequence goes on along the minus strand of NW_021619609.1, from coordinate 407,358 downwards.
AAAAAAGTAAAAATATGTATCATATAAAAGAGAAAACATTTCTAGCTATGAAAACATTAAGAAACATCAATATATTAAGAAAGCATAAACATAAATAAATCTGTTATGAAAAAGACAGTAAGGCCAATGCTTTTAGATAAGTAGAAGTCTACCAGAGATACTTTCTGAAATAAAATATATGGATAGCCAACAAATACATTTTTAAAGTCTAATATCACCTGTATTCTTTTATTTGTTTATTTATTTATTCTTTTTTAAAAAATTATTAGATATTTTATTTACATTTCAGATGTTCTCCCCTTACCCCATTCCCCCCCCCTCCAGCCCAGGAACTCCCTATCCCATCCCCTGTCCTCCTGTTTCTATGAGGATGTACCCCCTACCCCCACCCCCGCTCCCACCTTCCCACCCTCAAATTCCCCCACACGGGGCATCCAGTCTTCGTGGTGAGATAACACTACATCTGTGTCAGAGTAGTTAAAATCTGAAAGTCAGCTTTGACCAAGGTTTGTTAATCACATAAAACATCATAAATTTCAACAGTGTTCTATGGGGCTGGAAACATTGTGAGATTACTGAATGAATGTGTAAAATTTACCCCTTGGCATAAGCAATCCCACATCTACATTTGAAGTAACAGTAACAGGGGCTCATATGAACCAGGAACAGGTACAATATCTTCATAACCTGTTTAACAGTTGCATACACCTAAAAACTAGATTGAACATAGTGTGTTATAGTAATGCAGGGGCACACTGATTACACACAGATGATACACAGACAGTCACATTAAAATGAGTGTCTCAAATACATGCAAGGAAAAGTAGACATATGAAATGTGTAGAGCATGATTAAATTTTCATAAAATCTAGAAACAGACAGAACTTAATCTAATGTTTAAGGATACATTTAAAAAGTAAGGACATTCTTGTAATAAAAGAAATGGCAATTGTTACCTGAAAGGAGAGGAGGCAAATAGTTAATGAAGAAGGATACAGTGAGGACTTAGCAGAGGATGGCCTTATCCAGCATCACTGGGAGTGGAGCCCTTTGGTTCTGTGAAGGCTTGATGCTCCAGCATAGGAGAATGCTAGGGCACTGAAGGAGGAGTGGGTAGGTGAATGGGGTAGCACCCTCACAGAAGCATGGGGAGGAGGGAAGGATAGGGGGTTTGTGGAGGGAAAACTGAGAAGGGGGATAACATTTGAAATGTAAATAAATAAAATAACCAATAAAAATTAAAAAAAAAGAACACCATGAATGTTCTATTTCTTGGCATAGGAGTTTATCTGAATATTTTTATAGTCATGCATTATAGATTATACACTTCTGTGTTTTTATTTCATGTTTCATCAAAATATTAATTAATTTATTATTTTTTGATCTATTTATTTTTGTTTACTTTTGAAATCAAATCACAATTTTTACTTATTCATGCAGGGGTTATAAACACAAAAAGGCAGGACGTGAGGAAGGGGATGACACTGGATCATGGGTGTTCAGGGGGAAGACAGATATCTTTCAGGACAGGGTATCAGCTGGGTGAAGGTTCAGGGGACAGGTCACTATGACTCTGCCTATAATTCACTTGTCCTTATCTAAGTTGGTATTATCTGCCAAGGTTACCTATTTACAAGGTCTATGACTACTCAGGTTGGTAAATTTCCACAAAAGCTGCCTGTTTAAAATAGCTTATAGCCATGTGTTTCAATGTTTTTCCACTGAGACCCAAGACCTGGTGTTAGTATACATGTATGATAGGTCTATTGCTGATTTTAGGCCTATGGCTGATTTAGGCCTTCAGTGTAAAAGCAAGGCTGCCTCTGACATCTCCTCAGTTCTCTAAGTATAGAAGGACTGTGGCAATTCTAGTCTTGCGAAGGGGATAGAGGCCTGACCTCCAGCAATTGAAGGGGACTTTGTAATGGCTCTGATCCTCCTGTCATTGTCTAGTGAGGCATGAGGGCCATACCCATCCCGATGTCTTTTTCCTGGAGAGGGGATACTTTTGACATCAACCCCTATGCAGTCAGGCTTGTCCCTCAGCGAACCCAGAGAGATATTTTTTAACTTTTATTTATATTCCCTTGCAGTGCTTAGTCTCTCAGCCTAAGCAAGAATTCAGATTATCAGTCAGAGGGGGTTCTGTGTGGCCTCTCTCTGCTTGGTCTAGGGGCAGAAGTCCCCTCTTTTAGGTTGGGTGGAGATGGGTTTTGGGAACACTCTGGATAGAGTAACAACCTCATATTGAGTCTCATGGTCCTCCATAGCTAACTTACGATAATGTATCTGAATAGGTTTTGCTACCAAATTAATTATCTGTTGTTTCACAAAGTTAGTCAGCCTATTTAAGGCCCGGGGAACCAAAAGAAAAAAGCAAAAATAACCCAGTTAATGGCCCCAAAACGGGAGGAAGTAGGGTTGCCAACCATGGAGAGGCTGAAAACCAATTCTTATACCAGCTCTCATCGTTCTTTCTCTCTCTGTCTTTTCTCAGGGCCTTCTCTGACCTTTTTCATGCTCTCTTTAACTATCTCTGTCTTGTCTTTGTAAAGGCAACATTCTTCTTTAAGGGCTGTACACAGTCAAGAGCTGTACACAGTCTTTTCTATTGTTAAAGGGTAAATCAAGTCCAAAAAACTCCTTTGCAATTTTTGGAGGTCTCTTCAGACAGCGAAATGAGGGATTTGTTCAGATTAGTGATGTCAATCTCCAGCTGTTTGATGTTCTTCTCAATGGCCCCTTGAAAGTCTGAGTAGTATAAGTTTGGAGGCCAGCATTCTGTGTTTTTATATCATGTTTCATCAAAATAATAATTTAAAATATGAGTTAATAGGGGATCACACATTTTCCCACCCTTTTCTGTTAATTGTAGCCGTAAAGACAAGGGCTGAAAGTTTAGCTATTGTTTGTAAAATGAGAGTGAAGATTATATCAGATAGTATAACTACAAGGTAAACAGGACCTTAACCAAACAGCATTTCAAGAGTGAATATTGGACACTAGATTGGTACTTCCTGTCTTTAGGTTTATTCTAAAGAAGCCATAATCATCAAGATTATGAGGTCTTTGCTATCTTAAATTTTATCATGCACATAGACAGTCCTAATTCTACCTGAATCATAGATAAAGGTTTAAAATTGAATTATTCAGTTAACAGCTTGCCTTGATATTTCTTACTTAGCAGTTCTTGTCTGTTTTAATTTAATTGACTCTCTCTTCAGGCATACATATGCACATATATCATAGGAACATGGACATTTATATATAAAGTTATCTGTCAGTTTCTTTTGGGTGTGTAGCAAATTCGCAGATGACAATATTCAGAAAGTCTGCCTTTCAAACTATGTTACATATGAGAGCCATCTGGAAAGTTTCAAAAAGTAGACTAATGCCTGAATCACATCTAAAGCAATTCTAACATAGGGTAAAACTAAGACACTATTAAGAAGCTATAAAAATAGCTTCTTTAAATATAAAAAAATGGTCTGGAAATTATGGGATTCATCAAATAAGTACAAGAAGCAAGTTGAAGGAGCTTTCAGAAGCAACTTCAATAAATACTTTACTAAAAATGAGGGCCTAAGAGCAATTGTTTACAATAAAATTCCTACTATTAACTGTTCACAGATAATAGGGAGGGGTCTGTTACTTGATATTAATGGTTGCTAATAAGAATCACAAATGGATATGAAAGCAACAGGAAAGTATAATAAGGATTATAGCTACTCATGGCCCTCGGAATTTCTCACCAACATAAAATGGAAAACAATAACATCTTCTGGCAGAAGAAATCATGTGGTCAAAGTTTGCTTGGTCACATAGCCTTGTATCGACACCATGTACCTCCTGATACAATGCATCAAACAGGATAAGCTATCCTTCTGTGAAATCTTATTTAAAAATGCACCCCTGATTTGAACTATAACCAAACTACTAAACAGGCCCAAATTAAGGAGCATTCTACAAAATAATTGGCCAATACTGTTTAAATGTTAAATGCCAGAGACCTAAAACACAGAAACAAAGAGGCTTTCTCTATGTCAAAAAGATAATGGGAAAATAAAAATTAAGTGAAATATAGTGTCCTGGTTTGAATACTGAATCATACAGAGACCTGTAGTGGATTAGTGGACAAAATATGAAAAGGCCTATTGATTAGTTTAAAATATTATATTGTCTTAGCCAGTGTTCTATTGCTGTGAAGAAACACCATGGCCAAAGTACCTTGTATAAGAGAAAAGATTTAAATGAGGCTGGCTTATAGTTTCAGAGCTTTAGATCATTGTCATCATGGTAGGGAGCAGGGTGGTATGCATGTAGACAAGAGGCTGAAAAAGTAGTTGAGAGTCCTACATTTAGATCCAGGAAGAGAGAAAGACTGAGCCTGGCATGGGCTTTTGAAACCTCAAAGCTCATTCCCAAATAATATACTTCCTCCAACAAGGCCACACCTCCTATTTCTTCTCAAGTAATGCCACTCCTTGATGACTAAGCACTCAAATATGAACCTATAGGGAGATTATTCCTGAAACTATTACAAATACCAATGTTATTTCATTGTTTGAATACTTACATTAATGTTAAATAAGAATTTTTGACATTTTGGGGAAAACTTGTTAATTTTAAGGCATGATCTAGAAAAAGAGTAATCAATAAACTACATTTCATTTGAAAGTTACTAATGTATGCTCCATGAGATTCATTCGGGGCGATACTTTGTGATTTGTACTTCAAAGTACAGATAGGACTTTTGATCTAATATATTAGCTACTCTTTCTTTTACTCTGTGCCTTCTGCTGTACAGAAACTTCTTAATTTGATTTAGTTTCTCTTATTTCTTTTTATTTTATTTTGCCTGTGTTTTAGGTGAGATCCTGGCCAATGGCAATATCAAGAAACATTCGTTCTGTTTGCTTTTTAAAATACTGTGCAATTTCTAGCCTTATGTTTAGGGTTAATCTACTTTGAATTGACTTCTCTGTCTAGTATTAGGCTCTAGTTTCTTGATTTTATTATACACTCCCAATTTTCTCAGCACCATTCAATGAAGAAACAATAATTTTCATATATATATATGTATATTTATTTTATATATTTATATATTTATGCATTTATATATTTTATATACATAAGAAACTTAAAGGGAAAGTTGAAAATTGATAGACCATATTTACTGGTAGCATTTCTTATCTCCTGTGCTATGCTATGCTATGCTATGCTATGCTATGCTATGCTACTCTTTGTTTTTATTTCAATACTATGAATATATAGCTTTAATCACTTTTTTTCATAACATAAATTGAAATTAAGAAGCATGAGGTTTCACGTTTCAACATCATCAACCAGGATTTTATTCAGAATGGTTTTAAGATAAATTAAGGTATCATGTCATAAAATCCTATCAACATAATGTGTCCAGAGAGTATGGGCTACTGTAATTCGTAGTAGTATCATCCAGCCTGAAAATAAAGAATAATTCATTAATAGCAACAAATAAAGTACTTGCTGCTGAACAGGAAAGCTTCAGAAGACTAGACACATGCAGTGAGTTACAACACAGGAATGATGTGGCAATGCTTTAAGCAGGGCACAAACCAGCCTTGAGGATTTTGGGAAAGGAAGAACATTTCCAGACTTGAAGAACAGCTCACCCAGGGGAGGGGATCAACATTCGGGAGATTTTACAACTGTTTAGTTTTCGTTTTTCTCAGAAAAGGGATTCTGAAATAGTACACAGGAGGACATTCCTCTTATGCTTCAGGCTTTTGTGTTCTTCCCTTTCCCCTAGTAAGTTTGGGATACATGGGAGAAGGATTTGAATTTGAAAGAAGCAAAGAAGCTCTGCTTACACCTCTTAGGTGAATTCTAACTACTCATTGCCTCTGGGTTCAGTTGTGTTCCCTAGAAAGTACTTTCTCCAGAATCTAGGGCAGTGGTTCCCAACCTTCCTAATGCTTCAACCCTTTAATATAGTTCTTCATGTTGTGGTGACCCAAAACCAAAAAAAAATAGTTTTCATTGATATTTTTAACTGTAATTATGCTGCTGTTATGAGCCATACTGTAAACATCTGTGTTTTCTGATGGTCTTAGGTAGCCCCTGTGAAATGGTGTTTTGACCTCAAAGGAGTGGAGATTCACAGGTTGAGAACTGCTAATCTAGACTTATCTTCAAGCATCAGAGTCAAGAATGGAGTCATGTGAGAATTTTGAGTCCTTGTGAGAAACGCCAGGAAAACAAGACAAGGGTCTTGTGACCTCAGTTCCTTCAAAACACAGAACTGTTCTTGGAATGTGTTCTCATGCTCCTCCTAGACATAGCAGATAGGAATGAGTTTGACTTCAGCTGTTGTTATTCATATGTTTCTATGGAAAAACAGATTTCTGGCATATATGGATTGTCCTTGTGCTTGTATATTTTACTCATGTGACTCTTAACCTTCAGAGTATAAATTGCTTGATGCTTTGAATAAAGTTGGCTACTGCATGAGACTTTAATACCCTTCATTTGTAGGTCCCACTCTCTCAGGTTCATGTTACCAACTAGAGCAGTAAATGAGTGGTAACAGCAATCAGGTCCTGAAGTAGGCTATGAGATAAAAGAGTGGCTGAAGGTATTCTAGCTGGCCCAAGCATAGCAAGCATGACTCTGGCAGGTCTTGACTTTCTCCCTCATTCTTTCTACTTTGCTAAAAAAAAAAAAAAAAAATAATTAATTAAATTTCATCCCAAAACCTAGTCACCAACATTTCCCTTTTTTGGCCAATTCCTTCTTCTGAAGCTGACTTTCAAGGCCCAGCTATCAAATTATTGAATTCTAGCTTTCAAAAACCACCTTTGATATCTTAATTAACATGCCAAATCAAATTTAAATACCTCATCCTAACATAGGTTTGCCCCTTTACCTTTATAAACCATCATTTGCCTATTCAGAGTCCTTTGTCCCCAGGACAAATATTCCTCTCTACTTCAATTGTCCCTTCTCTTTCTCCCTCGTCCTCTATCTCCGGTCTTGGTGTTGTATTCCCTTACCTTTGTCTCTCTGGGGCAAGTACATCATCTTTGTCCTGAGGACTTAGTCTTGGGTGTCTTATACCAATACCAGTCCCTTTAATGGGGACACCCACAGAAAGCATGAGTGAGAATAAAGGGGCAGAAACCAGGGAAGGCTTTGCCTTGTGTTGACTTGTGTATAATTTATTTTTAAAGAAAGGAAGAATCAGGTATATTCTCTATATTTTTAGAGGAAGGAACATTAGGTGAAGTAGAGGACAAACTCTAAAAGAATATTGAAGACACAACAATAACAAGGGGAAAGATTTCTGTTCAATTTTGGGTCACTTGGGCATGGATTCAAACTGTTATTAAAATACTCAAAAAGGATAAGGATATTAACCATGAGACAGAGATGGCTAATTCTCTGAATGAATATAAACTGGATGATCAAACCTTAAAATTGTGAAAAGAATAAAAAAAAAGACCATTCCAGCAAAATTGAAAGTAAAAACAGTACTACGGACAACTATGCCAGTGTTGGTAACTGGAGGTGCCTCTAGATACGTATCCTCCATTGCCTGAAAATGACTCCGAAGCGTAGAATGAAGAATTCAATAATCTAATACTGAATTATCTCTGCTTTTTGATAAGGACTTAGGAAATCCTATGAAAAAGCTGACTTTACACCTAGGCAAGTCCGGATACTGCAGGGAAACAGAATTCTTGATCAATTTCTCCTTGGCCTCATGAGTTGTGCTTGGTATTTCTAGTGCAATTTCAACAAAATCAAAATGTGAATATGCACTAACCAACCTAGTTAAAACTCTAGAAGAAGTGGCATTGGACAGTCCTTGCATATTATCTTGAGAGGCAAGAAAAGAATTACAGCTATTTAAATTCAGACTAAAAGCATTTGTGTATTGAGTGGATTCTTTGCTGCCTTTAAATTTACTTGTTTTCTCCACTAAAATGTCTTTTACAGGAATTATAGCATTAGAAGATAAAGCTTGGCAACGGATTTATTTACATGAAAATTACATGAAGATAACTACTTATCTTACTCTTCTTGTTCAATTAGTAAATCAGAGGAGATCCTGATGTCAACAATTATATGGATTTGATCCTTGTTGTATCCTATTAACCTTAGCTAATAATCAATTTTAAGAGCACTATAGAGCTCTGTGGATTTACAAGTTTTACTTGTAGATTACTTTGGAAGGACAGGAAATCAATATCCAGCTGTAAGCTATGGGACTGTCTCATATAAACTGACTTTGTGATTACAAAAATCGTCCACCCATCTCTTATTGTACAAGCAGATACTCACTCAATTTATGGCTCTTCTAATAGTATGGGAGGGTTTCACAGGCTAGATCTTCATCGATCTATTAATACATCTTTTCTTTAGCCTAACAGGTGGATCTGGGTGTTTTGATTCATCTATTATGGTTAATTTATAAACCCTTAAGTATCGTTTCAGATTTTGCTTTTTGTTGTAGAATTATTTTCAGCAATAGACTCACATTCATGCGCACACTAACCCTCCCCATTCCCTTGGTTTTATTTCTGAAGGAAATGAGCAGCTGATGCATTAAGCTGCTCTATTTTCGCTTCTCCAGAAGAAAATTAGGAAGAGTTATACATCTGCCGTTATAGATGGATCTACTGAAACATTGTAGATTCCTCTCTGACTCCCCTGGCCCTGAGCTATGAAGGACATGGCAGAGGGTGAGGAGACAGTGAAAGATAGCAAACCTTCAGCTAAAGGGCAGAAGGAGATACCCACTATATCATCAGAATTCAAGTCTGCTTATCTAGGGCCATGTCAGGGCCCAATGCACCAAGGGAGAAGTTATTTTACTAACGATTCTGTGTCTATGAACAGACATTGGAACTGTAATAGACTCATTCATTCATCTGAAGAAGGGACTGTGTTTAATTTTTCCTTGAGATCAACTCACTTCCCATTTGCATAGGACATCATAACATTGATATTCCCATTAAAAACAAATGTGGGCTACTTACCTTCTATACAACAGAAAAACTACTAAGCATATGGGTCTCTTTTCAAGCTATGCTCTAGATTTTTATGATGAATATATAATAGTAATGGGCACAGCTTGTTTCTCTGTTCTTGGTGGCAGAATATTACACACGATGCTTTCACTGTTCTAATATTATGATTTGCTTGCTTATAGGATACTCATGCAATGAATGAGAATTACATTTATTCACAAAGTCTCAAGTCAAAGCCATTCTGGATGTCCTGATGTTAAGCATAAAATAGGGAGATGTTGAAACATGGAGTTGTGTAAAAATTCTGAGTGCTTGTGAGAAATCTCCAAGAAAACAAGAGTCTTGTGACTGCAGTTTCTTCAAAGCATAGAATCATTCTTGGAATGTGTTTTCGTGCCCTTCCCAGGTATAGCAGATAGGAATGGGTTTATTTCAGCCTCTGTGGAAAAACATGTTTTTGACACATGCAGCTTATCCTTCTGATTGTATGCTTTAATCATCAGCTTCACTCAGGTGGTTCTTCTCAACCTTCGGAATATAAATTGCCTGATACTCTGACAAAGATGGCTATTGCACGAGACTCTAGTCAGACTCATTTTCACTCACCTCCCTCTACCTGTTCTCCCTGGATCATGTTGCCAACTAGAGCAGTAAACACGCCAGTATTTCTCAGTCAGGAAAGGCAAGAAAAATAATGTAGGTATTATGGCAGATTAGGGACCAGGGACACATTGTAACAAAGAGATTCTGATTGGATCCTATAAAAGGTCCTAAATTAGAAAATTGGAAAAGTAAGAAAATGACCTAAAGCCTATTTATGTTATTATATCAATGCTAATTTTTCTAGTTTTGACCATTATCCAATGGGAAAAGCACAATGAAGAGTACAGTACTTTCTGTGGTATTTTTCAATTATCTTTTAAGTCTAAAATTACTTCAAAATAAAAGGTTAAACATTGGTTTTATTTAACATTCATTTACTTTTATTTCATGGGTATGAGTGTTTGTCTGAATTTATGTTTATGCGCCACATGAATACTATGTTTCAGGAAGCAAGAGGAGGGGTCAGATTCCCAGGGACTGGAGTTACATACAGATGTTTGTGAACTGCCCTGTGGGTGCTGTCCCTCTGGAAGAGCAGCTGGTGCTTTTAACCATTGAACCATCTCTTCATCCCAAAACATTATTTCTGAAGATGATCCATTAAATCATGAGTATACCCTGGCTTGTGTGCATCTTACTGACACTGTCTTTAAATGGATAAAATCGGTTGTATTGGAACACAGCCACCATAAGTAGAGGAAGTACATTTTGAAGAATTTGCATAAATGCTGTAAAATTCTCTAGACTAGCAATAGAATTATAAAGACTGGGAAATATTTCCTTTCTTCTTGGTACTTGATTTAGAACACCATAGATATTTCTAGAACACTTTTGATTTGCTCTCACATAACTCAACCCAACGGAAGCTGGGTTCCTGCACAACTGTGTAACGTAGAAAGTGGCTACACCACAGGCAAAGCTCTTTCTGGTTCCTTAAGCAACTGTTTCTCTCCAACTCCCTTCATGTATATCTGGCCCTTGAGCATTCCTTTGAAGGAAAAGTAAAGATATAAGTTAGAAGAATCCCATTAAATATATATGCATTTATGCATACATGTATGTATAGGCATGTATGCTTTTTATTAATTTTCATAGTACCCACAGGCAAGCACAGCTAGTCCTCAGTGCAGTTAGTCAGTGAACATTGGCTTTTGTAATCCTAAATCCTGTGGTTTTCTCAAATAGCATGTCTACCATCAATCATTCCTTTTTACACAAGCAGCTCATTCCCACCAAAGCAAAAAGAAATCTAATAGCATTAATTATACTGTCAATATAATTAATACATGTCACACTTAATCATCACTTTCCATTCATGAATGGCCTGGAGAATTGTGCATAGTGCTATGTGTTACACCAACCCCACCAAGCAGAAGATATTCTTGGACAGCCAATAGCTTGAGTGTGAAGATGGAGATTTCAAACATACAACCTTGGAACAAGATGTCAACTTAGTTAGTGTGGTGGTTTGAATATTCTTGGTCCAGGGAATGGCACTATCAGGAAGTATGGCCTCATTGGCAGAAGTGTTTCTCTGTGGAGGTGGGCTTTGAAACCCTCCTCCAAGGTGCTTGGAAGCCAATCTTCTTCTGTTTGCCTTTGGAACAAGATAGAGAACTCTCAGCCTCTTCATCACAATGTCTGCTTGTATGTTGCCATGTTTCCTCCTTGATGATAATGAACTGAACTGAACTTGTAAGCCAGCCCCAATTAAATATTGTCCTTTGTAAGAGTTGCCTTGGTCATGGTGTCTCTTCATAGCAATAAAAGCCTTACTAAGACAGCAAGTTATTGACAATGTCTATCAGCAGAGCTCAAGCCCACCCTGAGCCTCTCATAGACATCGTAGCCCTGGGAGACAATTTGATCTGCTTCTTTTAGCTGTTGCATGCAGATGTGGAAACATCCAAAGAAAGGCCTTTGCAAGACATTGATCCTCGGCTGCTTCCAGGTGTCAGAATAGTATTCAGAGATTGTGCATCTTGTTAATTAATAGAGAGACATTTTAGGGCAACAACTGTTATGTTGCACACATACTGAGTTGTTTACAGTTGATATCTATCAAGAGCTTCTCACGGGTCTTCCCTATACAACCATGGTTAAAATACTGTGATTGACCTATACTTCATATTCAGATTTCCCTGTTTTACCATTAATATCCTGTCTTATTCACAGTATAGCCCTTTGCATATAGCTGTAAGGAACCCTTGGGTTCCATCTTTCTATGTACCTAATAAAATAGTGGCTAATTTTATAGGATTAGTTGGGGCCAATAGGGTCTCCTTCAAGAAAGCGATACACTACAGGTAAACAGGGACCTGTGATTCTGCACAGCCCTGCTTTTCACCAGTTTCCATCCAGTTTCCTGATAGGACAGAGCAGAAATCAAGAGTGTCTGGGAACTTCTGCCTCCACATGCAAGATACCTTTGTTGTTTTTCACTTTACCTCTAGAAATTTCAAGTGCCTATTATTTTCTTCAAATCGTGCATGTTTATTTTGATTTGGAAAGAATATTTCTCCAAATCTTGTACCCACACTAACAGACCAGGGAGATTTGTCATGTTTGCTCTATGTGTGAAATTCATCATGTATGCCGATGTCAGCTGTCGAGTTTAGTCTGAGAGACCCAGCCTCAAATGTCTGACTGTGCAGGACACAATCTATCGTGACAAACACTGTCTATAGCCACCACCTACAACTATTCCTTTGGGTAAACATTTCCCAAATCACAAGCAACTGACTTAAAAACAAACTTTTGGCCCACAATCTATTCATAAATTGGGAACTGTTTGTACTAATACAAATACTTTTAGTCCTTGCCATAAGTTTTTTTTTAAATTCAATTTCCATGGAAACAACCACATCTTCAAGTTATATGGTTGCTTTTTCTTCTAGATTTCAAATTGACTTGCAGCAAACTTCCTAGTATGCATATCTAGCTGGGAACATAGCCCAAAGACAACAAAGAAGATAAATGAGGAACTGAGATTGAACGGAACTCATTTTTACGTAACAGCCTTTGATTCCTGGCTTTGTTCCTTGGCTTTAGAATTCAATTTCCCTGCTCAGTTTTCTGCTGTTCAAATGATGCAGTCATTTCAGTGCTTGTAGATGACTTGGTTGGCTCCAGTTCTGAGAGCAACAATGTTGGTGAAAGGCTAGGAGGAAACTGGCTCCCCCCACCTTTTTTTTTTTTTTTAATCTTTGTCAAGGCTCTTTGCAAATTCAAAGCAAGCAAAAGCACTGGCAGGTGAAAATCATAATGAGGCCAGTGAATGCTGTGAAGGGTGGACTCTGGATGTTTGTTGTTCGTGGAAGACAGTTTCCACGGAAGAGAGGAAGATCAGTGACTTTGTATAAACAAATCCTAGAGGTCACTGGTGTCAAATTCTGAGCAGCCTAGCTTCCATTTGAGACTGAGGCTTTTGGCTTTATTGGTGCTGTCTGTGCCAAGCCTCTGCCAGGTGCTGAAAACCTTTTATTTCTCTCCGAAGATTATTTCTAGTCCTGTGGCTACTCTCCTTTCAGGTCTTTCATGATCCTTTCCAGGTACAGACAACTAAAGACATAAAGCAGCACAGGAAAAACAAAAACTGTAGGCAGCCCCTCTGAAATGGGGATTGGGAGGAGACATGTGCAGATAAGGTCCTGAAAAGCCAAGATTCTGAATATTTACTCCTTTTAAGATAGGTCATCTCTTTCTCCTTACTTAGGGGTTGTGATAATTGAAGACCTTAAGAAGTTTCAAGGTCTCTTATGCTTAAAGATACCCATTTGAGAGTGAGCTCAACTCTCACCAAAATAAACTCCATGTCACTCATATGAACTGCCTAGCAGTGATCTTATCCTTTCTATGAAACTGTAGCCCTTGAATTAAAACTGGTTCACTGACAGCCTGGTCTGTTGGCTCGTTTGTCTGTTTGTTTGTATCTACTAGTTAAGTTATTTTAAGTTTAAAAATTTGGAGAATACTGAATGAACGGAATATATACAGATCATTTAAATGAACCTTAGCTGTGAGGAAAGAGGAGGATATAAAGATCGTTGACGGTCTCCATCCACACTGGACTTGTACAACTGCCTTGAGCGTTTTGTAGTGATCAGTGCTGTTTCAGATAATACCGCTGTGTTGACTACTTGCAGGTTTAAGCTACATGATAGTTCTTATAAACGTTAGCTCACAATGCCTGTGGGTCTAACATAGGTCCAGCGGGGGTGATGCTGGGCGATTCCTCTTCTAGCTTAAGATGCCATTCCTTCTCTTTAAAACATTGCATGTACGAAGTCTAGTTGATTAGAATTCCATGAAACTTGAATGCGTATGAAGATTTTACCGGCAGGATGCCCAAGATCACACTAATTTTTTCTTTAAATTGTTCTCCACTCTTTTTCACTCTTTGTCTCACAAGTCCAAGTTTTAGAAGATTGAGGTTTCCTACATCATGTTCCTTGCTTATTTATTCAAATGACATGAATCAGTCGCATCAGGAAACATGCACACAAATGTGTCAAGCTTGTCTTCCTCGATGTCTATAACACTTGCAGCCAACTCTTCCTAAGGGAGCAGAGAACAGCATAAGATCATGGAATGGCAATACTACCTCAAAATACTCCTCCCCCAAATAACCTAATGGAAAAACCTGAGGAGTGGGGAAATGGTTCAATGGGCATGAATACTTTATGTGTAAGCATGAAAACCTAGGTCCAGATATCAGCATCCAAGTCAAAAACTAGGTATAGCCATATATGCCCATAACTCCGGTGCTGGCAGTTTAGGGGTCTATAGCCCAATACAGAATTATTAGATCTTTCTGGGTACAAGATTAACTCTATGTTCAGTGAAAAACCCTATCTCAAAGGAATAAGGCCAGAGGTAGAAAGCAGGATATTTACTGTCCTCTTCTGACTTCTACGCACTCACGCGCGCACACACACACACACACACACACACACACACACACACACACAGGCACTGTTAGGGGTTGAATGAGAATTGTCCCCCGTAGGATTATGTATTTGTTTACTTGGTCTCCCAAAGGCAGAAATGTTTGGGGAGCCTTATTGGAGGAAGTATTGTCACCAGGAGTGGACTTTGAGGTTACAGCATTGTCTCACAACAAGTTTGTTCTCTCTGTGGCAAAATAATGTGATCATCTAGGTCCCTGCTCTTTCTGTCTAGTGCCCTACATCCCCTGCCATAATGGCCTCTCCTTCTGGGAACCCAAGCCAAAATAAAGTCTCTATTCAATAAGTGGCTTTTGGTCATGGTATTTCATCAACACATGCACACACACACACACACACACACACGCACATTTTAAAAAGAAAATGTCAATGATTTGGACTTTGAAAACATTCTTTAGCAACATTCATATTTTAAACACAATGATCCACTATCTTGAAACTTGACTCAGATATGAACAATTAGGAACAGGCAAGTGGCATCATCTTTCTTCAGTCTTCCCTCTAATTGTGATCTAAATGAAGTCTTTTATTTTCCATCAACTCTGTTCCCCCAAAAAAATACCAAGAAAGTTAACCCCAAGGTACAAATTACTTGTATTCACATGCAGAAGACTTCCTTGAGGATCCTACGACTTCCAGCATGATTTCTTCAAAAGCACACTACATGCTTTGTGATTGAGATTTCCTGCAAATCAAGATGTTCAGGTAAAAACAGAGAATCACTACCTCATGCTAAAATCAAGATATCTACAATTCTTTCTGCTGTGAGCTGAAATCACAGGAAAGTCTGCTAAATAAATTATTTCAGCCTGTGATCAAGCATGTGTAAGGCTTATGGTCTCTGAATGACTCTTCTGTATAAGGACATAAATTAGGGAGGAAATTATTTCTATTGTACATGTTGTTAAAACTGGACAAAAGTATAAGGATAACATGAAAGAACCATTTTTCTTATGCAGAAGCTCTGTCCAAATCAAGAGTGTACTTCAGAGCCATAACATACACACATTGTCAGGATCAGAGTCATAAACCACAATCAGATGGTTATGCCTCTAAAGGATGTTGAGTTCTGTTCCCTAGCGCTGATCTGCAAATGGTTTGTTTGTGTTCTGCTCCAGCTTGTAAAGAAATTGAACTCTGTGTTCATACATGAAAGCATGTGACGGTCAGAAAAATATTGGATTAGATGCCTTGTGAGTCTGGAAATTAATTGCGGAGATAAAAAGAAAATACGTTAGAATATCCTGACTCTTTTACAATATATCTCTGGCTTGCCGGTGGGCCAAGGAAGGCAGTGAGTTGAATGTTTGATATGGAGAGGTAGGAAAAAGGTAAAAAAAGCTCTGAAGTTAAGTGCTATATTGAGAATTAGTGTGAAAATGATTCAATGAATCATCAAAATATGCTAATGGACACTGGGCATGGAGATAATGTTATTAATCCCAGTAATAGGGAAACAGAGGCAGGCAGATCTCTGTGAATTCTAGGCCAACCTACTCTATATAGTGAGCAATCAGGGCTGACTAGTAAGGCTCTGTCTCAAAAAAAATCTAATGGGGATAGGTAGGAAAGGTCAACTCTAATGGAAATGGATGGAAGAGTTAACAAGAAGCTCCTGCCTGGAGGCCTAACAAACTGCAATATTTTGAGCAGGCTGGATAACAGCAGAACGCAAGAACGTCAAACAAAATACCATTAACTGTCTGCTGTCAGCTGGCCAAGCCCTGTATTGCAATGTTGGTTGGTAGACAGCAATTTCAAAACATCAACTACAAGTCTGATTCTGAGAAAAGTGCCATGAGATAAAAAAATAAATCTAAGGAGTTAAAATATTATCTCAGAGCCCAGAGTTTGTTCACAAGAGCCACTCAATGAAGCGAAAACAATATATATATATATATATATATATATATATATATATATAT
>NW_021619609.1:360364-390839 GCF_004785775.1 Grammomys surdaster | reverse complement strand
ATATATATATATATATATATATATATATATATATATATATGTATATATATATGTATATGTATATGTATATGTATATATGTGTATATATATACATACACACACACACACATATATATATGACTATGCTGTACTACTGATCTGAAGCTACAGTTTACAATAAAGGGTCAACTACTGCCCTTTAGGAACAGACATTTAAATGAGATGGACTAAACATAAACACTGGGGAAGACTTCAAAGGGGCAATTTGCAAAATCTCAAGCCTCTACACAGTGAGACAGAACCTGTTCACAGTGTACCTGGGCGAGGGAACCAGAAATGCTTAGTTATACTTTTCTAATTTTTCTTTTTATATACAGTAAAAGGCACATGACTGTAGGAGGAGCTAAGGTGGAAGGAGTAAGGAGAGGAAGAGGAGGAGTTGGGAGAGGAAGAGAAAAAAGCAAGAGGAGGAGCTAGAGAGGGCAGAGATGTAGGAGGATGGAGAACCACACAGGTATGGAGAGCACTTATGGGGAACAACTTATAAACTTATAATTAGGTTAGCTAATTGGGATACAACTCTCTTTGTATGGGCATCTTGTTATTACTCATTATCAAACATATAAAGCCTTTGATGAATCTATAAGAATTAGAGTCTCATTCTCTTACTGGGCCCGCATGGATGGTAGAATGGTCTGGGCAATGCCCTACCTTGCGGAGACAGTGTGTAAGATTGGCAGAGCCATCTCTCATGCTGGCGCCTTGTGGGTGGCAGGGCTGATGTTTCTGACTAGCTGGTTCTTGCTACTGCATGCACGTGGCCTCAGGCAGAGAAACATGGTGGCTGAGCTAGGCAGAGCCACTGCAGTTTAGATAGTCTGCTTGGCCAGAGACCATTTTAAATAATTACCACAACACATGACATAGTTTTAAATTGCTATAGACTGTGTATTTGTTCTTCTAAACTCATAATGAAAATTTAATAGCACACCACCATGTAAACAAGGTGGGATTTCTAAAATGTAACACCATTGTAGACCCTACATTGTATGATACATGCCCTTTAAGAATAGGCGAGGTTACTTATTTTATTTCTGCTCTAGGCCATTTGAAGATTCAAAAGACAGGGCAATTGCATAATTTAGAACAGGTTCTTAATCCCCACTGTAACCTTTTGTCATTTGCAGAGTAAGGACATGAAGTCTCTGTGGTGTCTATCAGCTTTCCCATTTACAAGTTTGAATATTAAGTTCTTGAGCCTCAAAATTGGCTCTGACACATATCGATGAGGACATCCAGGTTCTTGGCAGTCTCTACCGAAAAGGCTTGGGCTTTGAAGAGCTTATAAGATTAGTGAAGTCTAACATGATAATCTCTCAGCTGTTCTTATCATGGTACTTTCCCACTCTGTCCATCCATGCACATTATCTACGTGTTCCCAAGCTGCCTAAACTTGCTGAGCTATACCTATGCCTACAAACCGTATTCCTATCAGTTAGATATTTCTACAAAGCAAACTGCCCTAGTACTAATGGCTTAGGTTTTAAGCCTTACAGTAACAGATTTTTTTCTCTCTCATGCACTATAGATGGGTTGGGCAGAATGTTTGATCTGGAAAGTCTGATCTCAGCTAGGCTCACTTGTAATTCTTCAAGCAATTAGTCAATCAGGCCTGCATTACCCAGGCTGGCTTACATGAAATGACGGGGTTTCAAAAGAAAGCGTAAGCATGCAACTGCTCTTGTGCTTACACTTGGAAGTGTCATTATCCTCTTACCATACTTTATTAGCAATTTATGAGGTCAAATTCTACCTCTAAATAGAAGGAGAAAAGAAATCACATTCTAAGACAGCATTGTTGAGAAAAGAATCCAGATTTTACTGAAAATGTGAGCTATTTCCTTTGGAATCCATTTATCATCAAAACTTAATTTTCCTGACAATGTCTTAGAAACTTGCTAAGTGATAGTTTACAATGTTTCATGAATAAAGGCTATGGATTCTTTGAGGATTCAAGGATGATTTAGTCTTTAATTGCACTATTATGGTTAGTATAATCCTAGAGGTAAATGCTCAAGAAATACTTGTTGAGCTGGCAAAAGCTAATTTATAAGGGCATTTTAATGCTTACAATAAAAAACTATTTACCTATCTTCTCTTTCTTAACAGCTCATTAGAAAATTTAAAGGTGTATTGAATAGAATATCTCTTATAACGGTCTGGACTGTTTGATATTGAAATACAAAGGCAATCACACTACTGTATGTGTGTGTGTATATGTGTGTGTGTGCATGTGTGTGTGTACATATATATATATATTCTCTATATATATATGATGTATGTGATATATATGTATATATATAATGTGTATATATAATATGTATGTATATTATATACTAGGTAGAATATATATATATATATATATATATATATATATATATATATATAATCATTTAATTTATAACTCTTATTTTTTGCTGGGGTCACAATCTATCCATTTACTAGAGAACATCATACTAATACCAGTTAACAGCTAGATAAAAAGAGAGAAACTAATGCCATTAGGAAATTATCAATATAGGTTGAGCTACTCTGAAATGATGCTATCATATAGCACTACAGTTCATTTTCTACATGTTCTCTTTCTTATCTTTTCTCCTTTCACTGGGTGCTCTTTGGGATGTTATGATTTCTTGTATGTCCATCTCTGATGCCCTCATAATAACATTGTTGAAATATTATTCACCATTTAGAATTACATTGAATGTCCACATTCCCAGAAATTGATAGGCAGAAGCAGGAGGATTAGGAGTTCCAAGTTACTCAACCTAAATCAAGAGTCCACAAGACCCTGTGTGATAGATAATATTTATTATCATCATTGCAATTTCTAGAATTATCTAGGGGCAAGTTTCTAAGCACACCTGTAAGGAATTATTTTGTTTAAGTTAGCCCAGTGGAAGATTGTCTTGATTAAGTTAACTAAAGTAGGAAAGTGGATTCTAAAAGTGGGTGGTACCATTCCCTAGGCCTGTGTCCTAGACTGCACAAACAGAAGTGCAGTCTAGTGAGTGAAATATATGATCTTCTCTGTTTCCTGACTGTGAGTGCCGTGTAATCAGCTTCCTCAAGTGCCTGCTGCTGGAACATTTTTGCTGTGGAAAATGGGAGTCTCACAATACAAGCCAAAATAGGTCATTCATCTCTTAAGCTACTTTTGTCGGGGCATTTTGCCAACGAAAAAGAAACTAAATAACAGCAATAGTAAACAATCTTAGCCACCAACTGGTTCTTACTGTCAATGATTGGATCTATTTAGGCTCACTTACTGTCTTAATACCTAAGGAATTATTCTCTAAGGAGGGTAGAACGTGATGAGAGCCATGTTATTCATGGCTTAGTAGTTCTTAGAGGAAGAATCTCTATACAAAAGAGCAATATTGACAGCAACTTCATTTCCCATTAATTTTGCAATAAAAGTTTCTCAAAGGAAAAATGAAAACACTGGGACAAATAGCATGCTAGGACATTGGTTCATATTGTTTTCGGCAATGTGGTTTTTGATTATAGTTAACATTGACGGTTGTTTAGAGTTCTATTAGTCCCCTTCTGTTTCCTTTGTAAGAAGAAATTATAACAGAACTCATTCAATAGAATATCTGTCAGAGTTAAATTACCTAATTAAAGAGAATATTAACTATAATGTCTAGCACAGAGTAAATAATCATCACCACTAGCTCTGATCATTTGATTCATGGGTTAGTCATTGCTCTTGCACAAAACGGGTCTTGATGTTTTCTCTCAACATGTGATGGCATTGCATTCTAACCAATCATGGAGTTTGGCACTATCATTGATCATAATCACATTAATAATGGGTACTAGAAAATAAAAGGCTACTTTATTCAAAGAACTTTCCTAGCAAAAAAATGTCCAAATCACAATAACACCACCAAACCTAACTGTATAATCTCTATAGAAAAGATTCTAAGGACAAATTTCAGCATCCAGAAGATATTGATAACTCCCAAAGGCACGGAATTGTTTGCAAAGCAAAATTAGGTGTTAATGACAAATATGTATGTGTAGAAATATGTGCTTATCATATGGTACTGAAAGCTATTTCATTAAATGAAAACTATAGCCCAAAAATGAAAACAAGTATTTAAATTGTTTGAGTTAAAAATATAAAAGAACTTTATAGAAACCAAAGGTACAATATATTAGGTCTCATAAATAAATTTTATGGATCACTGATAGAGAAAAGATATGCTACATAAATGTCAATTGATTAGTATACCAAAATATAAATGAATGAGAAAATTTATATATATTGGGAAAATGCCTAAGATACAAAGGAATGGTATACAGAAAACTCAATAGCCACTAAATATTAGAAAGCATGTTATACTTCCACAGAACCTACTTAAACAACAATGAGACTCTGTAAAACACCTCAGCCTCACAAAATGTTGAAGTTTTGAAAAATCAACAGTAAGTAATTGAGAACATGAGTCATTGCTGAGTGAAAAAGAGTTGGTGGCACACTGGGAGTTCTTTATCGTATCTAGAAAATGTAGCAGCATGAAAACTCCATAGCTTTGATATACTAATGTCCACTAAATTCTCAGAGAAAAGTATTTCATGGATATAAGACATAGTGTGCATAAATATGACATGTACAGAGCTAGCTATAGATACACCATTTATAAAATTCTTGGGAATTGTAGGTCTCAAGGGCGAACCTGTTATCATTATTTTTCTAAGTGGACATACTATCAAATTGCTCTCTAAATTCAGGTCACTGGACCAACAAATCTATCTTTATCTCTATCTCTTTCTCGTTGTCTTTCTCTTTATCTCTATCTATATCTATATCTTTTGATCATATACACAAATATCACACACACACACACACACACACACACACACACACACATATATATATATATATATGTTTGGCTGTTAGACCTCATTAGAGAAATTTTTCTGTTCAGTAGATGGAGGTTAATACAGAAACTCACAATTGGTCAAAGTGTTGGGAAAAATCGAGGAGTGCTCAGCTACAAACAAAACAACTATATCCCACCTCTCTAGAGTTCACAGACCATCATGGAAGAGATGGTAGAAAGATTACAAAAGCCAGAGGTTGGGGAGGATGACCCAAAACATTGACTTTTAGTCATGACAAGACTGTTGGCACTCAATGTGGTTGACTGTACAACATAAAGCCAATCAATGGTTCAGTATGGATTCCCCCAGCTCTATTTAAGGAGCTATTGACAGTTGATGGCTTCTGGGGAAAAAAGAGTCGTTCTTCTTTAGGGGGTGTGGCCCCGTGGTAGGCCAACTACAACTCAAGTGGATGGCAACATACCCTTTAATATATGGACGATACACACTGGAATCAGTGGGTTAAAAAATTTAAAAAGGACACAACATTGGGAAAAGGTAAAGCGGTGCATAGAAGAGTTGTAGAGAGCGTGGTGATGTATATGATCAGAATATATTGTATGCATGTATGAATTTCTCAAGAATTAATAAAAGCATTATATCAAAAAATCAGTTATTCCCATAATGTATTTAAAAAATAAACAATTCCTTAAATAAATATGGCTAAATTAGAACATTTTATAAACTCTGTTTGGGAGATATAACATTTAAAGGATGATTTTGAATTTTTTAAATAATCCTAATAAAAAAAAGGAAAATTTACCAATCATTTAGGAACATATAGTGCCTCTAATAAATCAATCTGTATGACATCTTTCTTTTTTGGTTACTGTGTAAACTCATTGTTATAATTATTACTACAAGAAATCCTCAGCTATTACATTTTATTGGATCTTACCTTACTGGATCTTACTGCACTGAAAATAATAAAATAAACAAAATGTTAGTAGAAAAAGCAACACTAATAACAGTGTGTTAAAAATATAGCTGGGTTGTCAGCATTCATTTATAAATCCAGAGCTGGGGGTGGCGTTGGTATAGGAGTCTCATGAGTGCGTGACTAGCCTCAGAGACATAGTTAACTCTAAGTGAATCTGAGCCTCATGGAAAGATGCCATTTCAGCAACAAAGTAAATAAACAAGCCACACAAATTTAATTATAAGTAAATCTCATGAAATGTACATAAAGACACCCATAAAATTCTATAATATTATACCAAATGGCCCAATATTCTTTGTTAATTATAATATCAAACAATCAATAACATTTGCCACCTTATTTTATGTACATTAACCTTTTCCATTTTCTTTAGAAAGAACATTAAAAATGCTAACTTCTAATTTTTGGAAAGAATGGACTTTTTTTGTTGTTGTAATAAGATTTTAACCAAAAATGGAACTCTAAGTTTGGAAATTATAGCACAGCCTAAAGCCAGAAGCTTTGTGAAGGTACAAAACACATAGTTCCTTTAGATTCAACTTGGTAATTTTCTGTGTACAACATCGCAGGGAGTGTATTTGAAAGTGGCTATTAGTGGACCAGAGGGAAAAAGCTGTTCTTACAGAACAAGGAGTAATTTTTAAATTCCTTATGTACAGATTTACTGCCTGAATGTACCTATGAATCTCTAACACAGAGACTAAACACATGTAATGTGCCATAATATATTTTTATTTATTTACATTTCAAATATTATTCCCTTTCCCCATTCCCTCACATAAATCCCCATCCCATCCCTCCTCCTCCTTTTTGCTTTTATATTTTTATAAATATTAATTCTCATATCAAATTGTGGCCTTCCTAGTTTAACTGAAGTTATATTTGATGAACAGAAAAATACCTTTATAAAGTAAATTGAACTTGCAGATGGTAATCTGTAAGAACAAACAAATAAACAAAGGTCATGATGGAATCCTTGGTGGTTCTGTACAAATCACTGTTTCTTAAGTTGATGTGAGAAAACCTATCTTGCATTACTGCTTTCTTGGCTAGGAGTCTGAGAAGGCTCGTACATGTCAGGCACCTGTAAATTCTCAGGAATGGCTCTTTAGGATCAAAGCACCATTTCACTCAATGGCGTCTCAGTCTTACCTGGAAGCTTTCCATTTCATCCACTATAATGACATCTTCTAAATATGGGTACGTAGCTTTTAATAACTTACTTATATTTCATAGGTTAAAAGCATTTAATTTCTTAATAACTTTTGAATATGTCTTAGGGTTTTACTGCTGTGAACAGACACCATGACCAAGGCAACTCTTATAAAGGACAACATTAAATTGGGGCTGGCTTACAGGTTCAGAGGCTCAGTCCATTACTATCAAGATGAGAGCATGGCAGCATCCAGGCAGGCATGGTGCAGGCAGAGCTGAGGGTTCTACATCTTCATCTGAAGGCTGCTAGTGGAAGACTAACTTCCAGGCAGCTAGGACTACAGCATTATAGCCCACACCTACAGTGGCATACTACTCCTACTCCAAATAGTGCCACTTCCTGGGCCAAGCATATACAAACTATCACAGCATATAATAACCATTGTGCTGACAATATACATCAAAATTAGACTAAACAAGGTACCTCTTTTCATTCGTCTCCCCCCCCACACACACATACACACACACACACATTTACACAAACACACACATTTTAGTCTTAAGTGCATTGTATAATACTCATTTTATTTTTTCATT
The DNA here is from genome assembly GCF_004785775.1 of Grammomys surdaster. Classification (NCBI taxonomy): domain Eukaryota; kingdom Metazoa; phylum Chordata; class Mammalia; order Rodentia; family Muridae; genus Grammomys; species Grammomys surdaster. The sequence continues at coordinate 383,215 of NW_021619609.1, read as the reverse complement.
TTCTATTCATTTAAGTGTTTTAAGTGAAAATATAACAAAGCATTCAAGAGAATCTATAACTAATACCACTGTAGGACAAATACTTCATTTGCAAGTTAAACAAGCCAGCTGGTAGGCCGAGATATAAGGAAATTCCTTCAGTAACTATGTGACACTCTAAAGTTAATAGGAGAAAAGTAGTTTGATGGTAACAGAGCAAAAGATGAGGTACTACAGGATTCACAGATGGCTCAAAACATCTGTCTGCTATTTAGATTAAGGAATAGATAAAAATTCACGTTGATTGGCTTACTGTCTATCATTTCAGCACTCTTAGGAGGCAGAGGCATCAATAACTGTCATAATTAGTGAGTTCTAGACTAACCTCGGCCATGAAATCCTGTCTCAATAAATTATGAAAACTTAAGTAGGCTTGTTGAAAAATAAGTAAAATTACACAACACACATAGACATAAGAAAACTATCAAAAAGCGTGGCAATCTCTAGTTTAGAATTTGGTCTCAGTTCAAAGACACAATGAGCAAGAGGTAGTTTGATTCTGAAATTTGAATAAACGCACAACACAGCTTTAAATGTGCTATGATAGATTAGACCATCTGCTGAGATGACCTAATGAGGATTCCTGATACACGCTACCAGCTCTTGGCAAGGACGAGGGCCTTTCCTGCTTGCTTCTTATTATCCTGGTTCCTCAGTCTGCAAGTAAGTAGCCAGATGCAATAGTCAGAGCTCAGCAAAGCATACTTTAAGTAGAGACAAGGGAATGTTATCCTTAGTAAGTATTTCTTACGAATAAAAAAATATTAAAAATTTAAAAAGCCCTACTGTTGAGTCATCAAAAGACAGTATCCATCACTGTAGTCAAAATAAGTCAGAATACAGTTACAAATTCACTTAGGAGTGTAGCAGCAGTGCCTTCTCTTCTAGGGTCCTATGACCCTACAGGTATAGGTGTAAAGTACCAGGAGTGAATTCCTTCCTAGTGAGTGTCAGTCTGAAAGGTTTTAGTTTTAGTTTTATGAGGTTTGTAAACTGTTTTGTAAATTGTTGGCCCATTTTCCTGTGTGGCGTCCTATCCAGAAAGCCTCCTCCTGTGCCTATGTCTGGGTGCATGGCTGTGTTTTCTTCTATACGTTTCGGCATTTTAGGCTACATGTTGACATTTTTTTTGGTTCATTTGGAGTTAATTTTTTGTGCAGAGTGACAAAATTCTAATTCAGTCTTCTACATTTTGATATTCAATTTTCCTAGCACCATTTATCAAAGATGGTGCCATTTCGCCAGGGGTTATTTGTCAGATATCAGACAGTTAGGTGTCATCACGTCTGGGTCTTCTATTTTGTTTCATTGATCATCCTGTCTCTTTGTACCAGTGCCATGGAGTTTTTACTTCTACAGTTTGCAATACAGCTTCAAATATGGTACGATAATTCCTCCAGAATTCTTTTAGCTTGGAGTTGCTTTGGCTATCTGGAGTCTTTTTGTGGTTCCATATGAATTTTTGGATAATTTTGCCTATTTCTATGAAAAAATATCCTGGGGACTTAAACTCTAAATTGCTTTGGGTATAGTGGTCATTCTCACAATATTGATTCTACCAGTTCATAATTTTGAAGTGTCTTTCTAGCTTCCAGTGTCTTCTTCAACCTCTTTCCTCCAGAGATTTAAAGATTTAATTATAGAAGCCTTTCATCCCTTAGTTAGCTTTATTATTAGATTTATTTTTATTAATTAACTTATTTATTCACTTTACAGCCTGATCTTAGCCTCCTCCCTCCTCTTCTCAAAGTCTCACTCTCACAAAGCCCCTCCTCCATTATTCCCTCCCCTTATCTTCAGAGGAGAATCCTACTATGAGTACCACTGCCCCCCCAACACACATACACATACATCAAGTAGCAGCAAGACTAAGTGCATCCTCTCCCACTGAGGCCAGACAAGACAGCCCAGGTAGAAGAAGGGGATCCAAAGCCAGGCAACAAAGTCAAAGACAACCCCTGCTCCAATTATTTGGAGATCCACTTGAAGACAAAGCTGCATTTTTGCTACAGATGTGTAGGTGGGCCTATGTCCAGCCCATGCATGCTCTTTGGTTGTCAGTTTAGTATCTGTGAGCCCCCATGGGCTCAGGTTAGTTGACTTTGTAGGTCTTCTTGTGGTGTCCTTGACTTCTCCAACTCCCTCAATGCTGCCCCTTCCCCACTCTTTCACAAGACTCCTTGAGCTCTGTCTAATGTTTGGCTATGGGTTTCTGTATCAGTTTCCATCAGCTGCTTAATGAAGCCTCTCAGAGGACAGTTATGCTAGGCTTCTTTCTGCAAGCACAGCAGAGCATCGTTAACAGTTTCAAGGGTTGGCTCTTTCCCATGGGATGAGTCTCAAGTTGAATCAGTTATTGTCTGGATCTTCCCTCAATCTCTGCTCCCTCTTTATTCCTGCACATTTTGTAGACAGCACAAATTTTGAGTCAAAGGTTTTGTGGGTGGATTGATATCCTTCTCCTACATTGGAAGTCCTCCCTGGCTTGAAGAAGTGGCCACACACCACTCCTGGGCATACAGCCAAAAGATGCTGCACTATACCACAAGGACATTTGTTCAACTAGTTCGTAGCAGCTATATTCATAATAGCCAGAAACTAGAAACAAACTAGAGGTCCCTCAACTGAAGAATGGATAAAGAAAATGTGGGACATTTATACAATGGAATACTACTCAAGTATTGAAAACAAGGACATCATGAAATTTTCAGGCAAATGAATAGAACTAGATTTTTAAAAAATCTATTTAAAAAGCTATTGTGATTGGGAGCATTTTCTTTATCTCCTTTCTATTGTGTTTATTGTTGATATATAGAAAGGCTACTGAGTTTTGTAAGTTGATTTGGTATACTGCCACTTTACTGAAAGTGTTGATGGCTACTAGAAGTTTTCCAGTGAATTTCTTCAGATCTTTTATGTATATCATATCATCTACAAGTAGATACAATTTGTTTTCTTTCCCTATTTATATCTTTCCAATTTCCTTCTACTGTCTTATTGTTCTAGCTAGTTCTTCAAGCACCACACTGATAAAAAGATGACATAATTGATAATCTTGTCTCATTTCTGGGTTCAATGAGATTGGTTTAAGTTTTTCTCCATATGGAATGGTGCTGTGTTTGTCCTATATAGCCTATGTTATGTTTAAGTATGCTCTCTCCAGTCCCTTTTTCCTAGGACCCCATGAAGGCATGCATACATATACTTACAGCCATAACAAGTAGAGTTCTTACCTCTCATCAAAGCAGCTTTATTTTCCAACAGATGGAGACTACTACAGAAACCCATAATTGATCCAAATACATAAATCATCTGTCTGCAGGATCTCTAACCACAACTGATATATTTACCACACTATAACTACATAGTGCTAGATCTCAGGGAGTATTGTAGAATAGGTTGTTGAAAGACTATAAAAGCCAGAGGTTCATAACTTCTGTTGCAGATAGTATCTTCCGTATACGTCACGAAGCTGCATCCAGGAAATCTCAACAATCTGCTTGCATAAGCAAGACCTGAACAAATCTTACACCACTTGATGTGCCAATATTGATGGGGGAAATTTCATAAGGATCCACCCCAAGAAGAGCTCCAGACAATTAATGGCTTCAAAGAGAGGGAGAATCAGTCTTATCAAGGGAAAAGTCTGATAGTCTATCCAATCCCAAGTGGTCAACCCTAAACACAACAGTTAAACATAAGAGCAACACTAAATGGATTCATCTGGTTACATAATACATACATGCATGCATACATACATACATACATATACTTGTATACATACACACATTATACATACATGTGTACATACATACTTATATACACACATGCACATACATACATACATACATATATACTTGTGCATGTGTAACAATAATAATTAAAGCAGGAAGCATTATGAATTTGAGAGAGAGTAGGGACAACATACAAGGAGTTGGTGGGACAAAAGTTGGAAATGATATAAATACAGATTAAAATTCTGAAACTATTGTTTTTACTTTGAAATAAAAAATAAGTTGGATAAGAAGTCAACCTGGCTATCTGAGTGTGACATCACAGGACAGCTAGGAGTAACAATAGCTGGCCTGACATGGCCTGAAGGAATAGAAACAGACAACGACTTTGATATACTTCCATTGGAATACCTCATGTCACCTTTGTATTTCCATTGCTATACTTTCAAGACATTATAATAAACTCTCTTGCTTTCTGGCCATTCTTAAAGAACTTACAGTATACAACTATCTTCTTATACAACTATCTCTGCAACAGAGTAATCACAGTTAGGACTTTTCTACCAACTTGGATGCTAGACTCTACTGGAAAGTGTCCTTGATGTTTATCGACTTCCCCCTTCACATCTCTCTGTCTTTTATTGCAAAGTGTCTGGAGCTGCTGTCTTTATGTCTCACACATGGATATAGGCACTATAGACTATCCTCCAAGTTACAGAGCCAGTTCCCTTGAGTTGAATAATTTTTATACATCTTGAATTTCCCATTTTATAGTCACTTTCTCTTATTAGGGCAGAGCACATTGTTACCAGGAATTAGTTTTGCACGAATCTTTTGATGTCAAGCATGCATCTGCCCAGGATATAGTCAGTGCTAGATGCTAAAGGCTTGTTTCTTAACCAACCGAATGACAATTTATTTCAGTGACTTTCATTCTTTAGAAATCCATTTCAGTGGCTTTGTTCTCTTGCCAGCTCCAGTGACAGTCATGTTGAAATATTAGCATTGCCTTGCATATTGAGTAAGAGAAACATAATTTTCAGTCCCTGACTATCTACTTGAGAAGATTCACACTGGATACAGAGCAACTGTCATTATTGATTCAGCCTTTTAAAGTGTCTTGGGAATGTCTGGGTATCTAAAGTACTTTAGGTGTTTAGAACTGCTGGGAACCTAAGTCTTGAGTTTCAGAAGAACATGTACTTATCATGTGCTCTCCTGTTGGACACTGGGGATATAATTGAAGGGATAAGGCTATAGGCAATGAATGTAAAACAGAAAAATAGAGAAATTTTTATATATCTGAAATTCTTATAAAGTTTTAGCCCCTCTGGTATTTGGTAATTGATTTCCCCTATGGATTTTTTTTAATCTGATTTTAAACAACTATAAAAATTTGAAAGGGTCAATGGTCTCTACCTCATCTTCTTCTAAGCTTACAATGTATCCCCACATCTACTGTAAATCATGGCACCTACCTTGTTTCTTTTCCTTCAAAACACATATACACTCTCTTATCTCCAATGTCTACTAATATATTTTCACTAAGATGTAAAAACTTTCATTTTATTTGTGATAGTTTTGTTTTTTTAATTTAAAAATGTTTTCTTATTTTGTCTGTGTGTGGGTGTTTTGCCTCACGTATGTCAGTGCACTATGAGTGTCCAGTGCCCTTGGATAGTAAGAAGAATGTATCTGATCTCTTGGTCTGGAGTTATAGATGGTTGTAAACCACCTATGTCACTGCCAGGAATTGAACCCCAGACCTCTGGAAGAGCATCCAATACTCTTAACCACTGAGCCACCAAGCCAGCTTCTTAAATTAAATTTTGAAACAAAAAAAAAGTTAAGAAAAAAATAAAGCTAGGAAGACATGAAAACAGTTCAGAAAAATGAGAGTTTTAGTGAAGTGTGTATTTATGAGCCAAGTTTACTTAAATTCGACAAGAGTGGCTAGTACACTCACTTTCCTAAGCTTCATTTGTGATGCAGGAACCCTTTCCACACTCAGCACAGTTGCTACTGAAAACAACTGCCATGCCGAGGACTGAGTTATGTTGCCAGCACCCTCACATTCCATGAGATAGTTTACAGAGGCTCTGTGCCTTTCAGCTGAGAACAAAACCAAATCAAAAGAGGAGAAGCACGCTTTTCTGAAACTCCATTCGTTCCTCAATTTCTTTAAAGGCAAGGCTAGATATGTTGCCCGCTCAACTAAACCACCTTGCACTTGCTCCTCATTCCACTGCTCGGAAGTTATTCCCAGTGCGGTCAGCAACAACCCAATTGCCAAACTCAATTCCCACATCGCAGCTTGTTCTTTGACCCTGTTGACTAACCCTCATTCTTGAACTATCTTCCCTCATTTCTGTAATCCCAGTTAAACCCTTACCAGGAAATTCTCATGTTTATTCATTTCAAAATTTAATTTGAAGGGCTGATAACTAGTGTTGTTTCTACCATATGCCTTTCTACAGCTTGGACCACTCTCCCTGCCCCAACTCTCTTTTGTCTATGTGTGCTTCTCTGGATGTTAATCCCACTATTCTCTTGGCCATCAGGGGTAAATAAAAGCAGCCATCACTGTAAACTAGCAGCCATGAACACGCTTTTGCATTTTCATAGTTTCCTTGCTTTTTAAGGAATCATTTGAATTGTACTCATTTGCTAGTCAATCTTTTCAGCAACCCAGAAGCCCTTGACTTTAAGACATCTAACAGTAAGTTAACAGTAAGTTATAGAAATCAGTCCTCTTAGGTTGTTCCATGTGGTTAAGACTAGATAACTGAACACTTTATGGGCATAAATTTGCCTTGACTGATTATGCCAATTAACACAGGGACTTGTACTTGTTCATTCACATGTTCACTTATTCTCCTTAAGAAATAATTATAGAAGAGATGGCAGGTCATGGCTCTAAATCCGACACTAGAGAACCCAGAGAGATAGAGGCAGGAGATTCACAGCAAGTTCAATGGCAAGTTGCTGGATGTTAGTGAGTCACAGGTCAGCCAGGGCTGCATAGCAAGACCTCATCTCAAAAACAAAACAAAACTACAACAACAAAAAAAAACAAAATAAAATAAGAAACAAAAAAAACATAAATAGTATGAAAATTTGTGCATGTGAAATGAACAGCAACCTATGGTAGATACAATTCTATTAATATTAAATATTAATATTTATTAATATTATTAATGTTAATATTAAATTAATAATTAATATTAATTCTATTCTATTAATTTAATTCTATTAAAAGCATAATACTTCACAAGACAGATGTAGTATCTACTCTCAAGGGACCAGTCCAGAAAAACATAACAGAAAGCAAGAAGCAAACAAACAAAGCTAAAACAAACAAGTAAACAAACCTGTAAGATTTTGTCAAAGCTTAAATTCATCTCCTATAGCAACCACCGTCCTCTCTCCTCTCTCTCTCTCTCTCTCTCTCTCTCTCTGTCTCTCTCTCTCACCAACTTCAGTTCCATTTGTTTATGTATGTGTTATGTATATATCTGATTGAGTTTGGGACTTACTTTTTACAAAACAACTTTTGACTTACAGAAGAGTTGTAAAATAAAGCAAAGAATTTCTGTCATTATACCCTGGCTTTGTCTGCTTTATATGCTTTTCATATGAGAGAACATTTACAAAAGCTATGAAAATAACTGCCGAAGACTCATTTAGATTTTACCAATTTTTTCTCACTAACTCTTCTTTTTTAAACCCCAAGGGTCATTGTATTTATATCAGAAGAAAGCAGTCTATGCAACAAAACCCCAAATCCATCTCATTGATTGTGTAAGTAAATCTCTTTGAAATATGGTCAAAATTATTTACATATTACCTTTGACCACAGTTTTACTTAAGCAATAGAAGTGAATGGTTATAACAAACACCAGAGAGCCCAAAACCCTCAAATATTTGATACCTTACATTATTGAATTAGACATGTAGTCCTGTGTCACATAAAGATGTTTCCATCAACAGTAGACCCCATATGAATGTTGTCCCCTAATGTTACAATGGAGTTGAAAACATCAGCATCACCTAGTGGTGTCACAGTCAACATGATGTCACACTGAGGTGCGCCGGAGCACGTACCTACTGTGTTGCCAATTGTACGAAAGTATATATAGTCATATACAGTATATATTACTTGACAACGATAATTGATTGTTACTGATTATGTATTTCCTCTATCGTATTTCAATCATTATTTTAGAGTAGTCATGCCTTAGCAAAACAAGTACTAGAACATGATGATGCATTGTGCTAATAGCAGCCTTGTGCATCTCAATTTACTGTCTCCTGATTACATCGTTTTCTCCTTTGCTTGATTTAACCTTTCACCATTCTACTTATGCCTCAAACTGTATAAATTCCACTATTACTGTCACCAGTGAGAATCTATGAGAACTGATGATCTGGAAATGAATTGAAAATTAAGCACTGCAAATGTAGAAAACTAACAGGGGTTATTCTGCACCAATCAGGCATTTCCCATTCACAAGAGCCACTACTTTGAAGACTTAGGATAAAGCGATGGAAGATATTAAAGACAATTAGATGAACAAAAAATTCAAAAGTGAATACAGCACATATGTAGACAATTTTAATGATATCTACATTGATTTCACAAAGACCTACATTGTTCTAAGTATTATAAAGATTGCTGTCAATGCAAAAAAAATGAAATGTTGAAAAAATGGACTAGATCCAATTCTGAGGTTGAATTATTGCTACCTCTGAGTGGTTTACAGCTCATAAGAACTGTTATTCATTCCATAATGTGAAAGAGAATGGAAAGTATGCAAATGTTAACATGAAGGCAGCTACAGGGTTTTGGGAAACTAGTTAAGCTGATGATAGGAGAAAGATACTTAGTACCATAAATCTTGAATATGGATGAATCCTCCCTATTCATGGAATGGCAGTCAAATTACAGTTTACTATTCAGTATGCTATTCTATTAAAAACATTCTCATGTCATAGTTCTCAGACTGTCTCCCCATTAGTGAGCATTTGATGTGATTCCATTGGTTAATTCTTGAAACTATTTCACGAGCTACTATTCAGAAAGTTTTGTTTATATTTTGTCATCTTGAAGAATTTTCCCTATGTTTCCTCTACAAGTTTCAGCATTTTAAAATTTAAATTGAGATCTTTGATCCACTTTGAATTCAATTTTGTAAAGGTTCAGAGACAGAGAGTTCTAATTTAATTCTCCATCAGGTGTATATCATGTTTTGTCAACAATATTTATTAAATAAACTACCATGTCTCTGACAAAATTAGGTATCTATAGCTGTATATTAATTTGTTTCTGGATCATCTATTATGGTTCATTGGTCTACATGTCTATTTTAGGTCCAGTACCATGTTGTCTTTCTAATTTGGATCTGTAGTATTTTTAGGCAATATTCTTTTTTTTTTCCTTAAGATTGCTTTACTTATTCAGTCTTTTGTATTTCAATGTGAATTTTAGAATTTTCTTTTTTACCTCTGAAAATAATACCATTAGAGTTTTGAAGTGGTTGAATTGAATTATAAATTATTTTGGTAGCATAGCTCTTACAAAACTAATTCTGCCAATCTGAGGAGATGAAAGATCATTAGTAATGTATTAAATTTCATTTTTCTCTCTCTTAAAGATTTTGTTTTAGAAGTCTTTCATTTCCTTTGGTAGATATATTCCTAGGTATATTTGAAGCTATGATAAATTTTCCTAATTTATTTTTTAAAAAATGATTATTGGTATTACAGAAGAACTATTGATACTTTATTGTGTTGATTTTATATTCTTCAACTTGATTTGAAATGTTTATCAGATCAAAGAGCATAGGGAGTCCACAGCATCTGCAATAGAGATGCTTCTTTCCCAAACTTTTCCTTTCTCTTGTCTTATTGTGTACCTGAGACTTCAAGTATTATGTTGGATAAAAATGGAGAGAAGGCATCCTTGTCTCAGTCCAGGTATAAGAGGAAGTTCTCTCAGTTTTTAACGTACGTACTATAATGTGACTTCAGGTTTGTCAAATAAAGACTTTCCTATGTTGAGGCATTCCTGTATATTTCTATTTTCTTTGAGAATTTATCAGGAAGCATGTTTAACACTGTCACATCCCTTTTCTGTAGTTATCAAGATGATCATGTGATTTCTGTCCTCAAGTCTATGTATATAGTATATTACATGTTTTGGTTTATGTATATTGAAACAAGCTTGTATCCCTAGTATCAAACTAATTTGGTCACCTTAATGTGTTTTTGAATTTGGTTTGCAAGGATTTTTTTCCTAAGAATTTCTGAATCTATATTCATTAGAGACACTGGCTATAGTTTCCTTTACCTGGTGTGCCTTTCTTTGTCCAGGTTTGGTGTGAGGGAAACCCTGGCTTTGTAGAAGGAGTTTAGTGTTGTTTACTTCCTTTCAATCTCAAGGAACAATTTGAAGAAAGAAGAATTAGTTCTTTCTTGGGAAGGCTTAAGAGTGATTGTATTCATTCTTCTTTAAAAAATCTAGCAATGAACCTTTCCAGACCATGGAACTTTTTTTGTGGGGAGACGATCTCAACATCACTGCTCAGAATTATCTGATTAAATTGCTTATGTCCCATGGCTTTAGTTTGACAGTAATATGCAATTATTTAAATTTATTTCACATTTTGCAGCTATAGAAAACATGTGAAGTACACCTTAATGATGGTTGGTTTATGTATAAACTAGACTGTCTTGCAAATAGTCCCTTTACATCTCAAACTCTGTGGATTTGAGTCTTCTGTCACTTTTAGTTTGGTTACAGGTTTGTAAGTCTTGCTAATTTTTTCGTTTTTTTAATTTTTAAATAATTTGTTTTTTCTCAAATCGTAATTCATTCACACAGGGGTTACAAACACAGAAAGGCAGGATGTAGGACTGGAGTGTGGGTGTTCAGGGGGAATACAGATATCTTTCAGAACCGGGTATCAGCTGGGTGAAGGTTCAGGGGAAAGGTCACTATGACTCTGCCTATGACTCCCTTGTCCTTATCTAACTTGGTATTGTCTGCCAAGGCTACCTATTTACAAGATCTATGACTTCTCAGGCTTGTAAATTTCCACAAAAGCTGCCTGTTTACATTAGCTTATAGCCATCTGTTTCAATGTTTTTCCACTGAGACCCAAGACTTGGTGTTAGTATACATGTATGAGAGGCCCATTGCTTATTTTAGGCCTATGGCTGATTTTAGGCCTTCAGTGTGTAAGCAGGGCTGCCCCTGACATCTCCTCCCTTCTCTAAGTATAGAAGGGTTGTGGCAATTCTAATCCTGTGAAGGTGGGGATAGAGGCCTGACCTCCAGTATTTGAAGGGGACCTTGTAATGGCTCCAGGCCCCTGTCGTTGTCCAGTGAGGCATGAAGGCCATACCCATCATGATGTCTTTTTCCTGGAGAGGGGATACTTTTGACGTCAACCCCTATGCAGTCAGGCTTGTCCCTCAGGGAACCCAGAGAGATATTTTTATCTTTTATTGATATTCCCTTGCAGTGCTTAGCCTCGCAGCCTAAGCAAGAATTCAGGTCGCCTGTCAGAGGGGGTTCTGGGTGGCCCTCTCTGCTTGTTCTAGGGGCAGAAGTCCTCCCTTTTAGGTTGGGTGGAGATGGGTTTTGGAAACACCCTGTATAAAGTAACAACCTCATCTTGAGTCTCGTGGTCCTCCATAGCTAACTTATGATAATGTATCTGAATAGGTTTTGCTACCAAATTATTTATTTGTTGTATCACAGAGTTAGTCCGCCTATTTGAGGTCCAGGGACCAGCAGAAATAAGCAAAAAGAACCCAAATAATGGTCCCAAGATGGGAGGAAATAGGGTTGACAACCTTGGAGAGGCTGAAAATCAATTCTTTTTTTTTTATTTGCAAACTAGAAATGTGTGTTTTTTTAATTGGATGTTTTATTTACATTTCATATGTTGTCCCCTTACCTCATCCCCCACCCACCCAGGAACCCCCATCCCCTCACCCCTCCTCCTGCTTCTCTGTGGATGTACCCCTATTAGCGATAGTTTTCGCTATCATGGGTTTTTTGTTATTCCATATGAATTTGAGAATTTCCTTTTCTAACTCTGTGAAGAATTGAGTTGGGATTTTAATGGGAATTGCATTGAATCTGTAGATTGTTTTTGGCAAGATGGCCATTTTTATTATATTAATCCTGCCAATCCGTGAGCATGGGAGATCTTTCCATCTTCTGAGATCTTCAATTTCGTTCTTCAGGGACTTCAAGTTCTTGTCATACAGGTCTTTCACTTGCTTAGTTAGATTCACACCAAGGTATTTTATATTATTTGCGACTATTGTGAGGGTGTCATTTCCCTAATTTCTTTTTCAGTCTGTTTACCTTTCATGTAGAGGAAGGCTACTGACTTGTTTGAGTTGATTTTATAACCAGCCACTTTGCTGAAGTTGTTTATCAGGTTTAGGAGTTCTCTGGTGGAAGTTTGGGGGTCACTTAAGTATACTATCATATCATCTGCAAATAGCGATATTTTGACTTCTTCCTTTCCTATTTGTATCCCTTTGACTTCTTTTTGTTGTCTAATTGCTCTGGCTAGGACTTCCAGTACTATATTGAATAGGTAGGGGGAGAGTGGGCAGCCTTGTCTAGTCCCTGATCTTAGTGGGATTGCTTAAAGTTTCTCTGCATTTAGTTTGATGTTGGCTACTGGTTTGCTGTAAATTGCTTTTACTATGTTTAGGTAGGGGCCTTGAATTCCTGATCTTTCCAAGACTTTTATCATGAAGGGATGTTGAATTTTGTCAAATGCTTTCTCAGCATCTAGTGAGATGATCATGTGGTTTTTTCTTTGAGTTTATTTATATAGTGGATTACATTGATGGATTTCTGAATATTGAACCATCCCTGCGTTCCTGGGATAAAACCTACTTGATCATGATGGATAATTGTTTTGATGTGTTCTTGAATTAGGTTTGCTAGAATTTTATTGAGTATTTTTGCATCGATGTTCATAAGGGAGATTGGTCTGAAGTTCTCTTTGTTTGTTGGGTCTTTGTGGGGTTTGGGTATGAGTGTAATTGTAGCTTCATAGAACAAATTGGGTAGTGTTCCTTCTGTTTCTATTTTGTGGAATAGTTTGAAGAGAATTGGTATTTGGTCTTCCTTGAAGGTCTGATAGAATTCTGCACTAAAACCATCTGGTCCTGGGCTTTTTTGGTGGGGAGACTTTCAATGACTGCTGCTATTTCCTTAGAGGTTATGGGACTGTTTAGATGGTTTATCTGCTCCTGATTTAACTTTGGTACCTGGTATCTGTCTAGGAAGTTGTCCATTTTATCCAGGTTTTCCAGTTTTGTTGAGTATAGGCCTTTGTAGTAGGATCTGATGATTTTTTGAATTTCTTCAGTTTCTACTGTTATGTCTCCCTTTTCAGTTCTGATTTTATTAATTTGGATACTGTCTCTGTGTCCTCTGGTTAATCTGGCTAACGGTTTATCTATCTTACTGATTTTCTCAAAGAACCAGCTCCTGGTTTTGTTGATATTTTGTATTGTTCTTTCTGTTTCTATTTGGTTGACTTCAGCCATAACTTTGATTATTTCCTGCCTTCTACTCCTCTTGGGTGTATTTGCTTCTTTTTGTTCTAGAGCTTTTAGTTGTTCACTCAAGTTGTTAGTGTGTGCTCTCTCCAGTTTCTTTTTGTAGGCACTTAGAACTATGAGTTTTCCTCTTAGCACTGCCTTCATGGAGTCCCGCAAGTTTTGGTATGATGTGTCCTCATTTTCATTGAATTCTAAAAAGTCTTTAATTTCTTTCTTTATTTCTTCCTTGACCTAGTCATCATTAAGTAGAGAGTTGTTCAGTTTCCATGTGCATGTGGGGTATCCGTTGGTTTTGTCATTATTAAGCCCAGTCTTAGTCCGTGGTGATCTGGTAAGATGCATGGGATTATTTCAATTTTTTGTATCTGTAGAGGCCTGTTTTGTGACCAATTATATGGTCTATTTTGGAGAAGGTACCATGAGGTGCTGAGAAAAAGGTATATTCTTTTGTTTTAGGATGAAATGTTCTATAGATGTCTGTTAAGTCCATTTGGTTCATAACTTCTGTTAATGTCAAAGTGTCTTGGTTCAGTTTCTGTTTCCATGATCTGTCCATTGCTGAGAGTGGGGTGTTAAAATCCCCCACTAATATTGTGTGAGGTGTAATGTGTGATTTGAGCTTTAGTAAAGTTTCTTTTATGTATGTAGGTGCGCTTGCATTTGGAGCATAGATGTTCAGAATTGAGAGTTCACCTTGGTAGATTTTTCTTTTGATGTGTATGAAGTGTCCTTCCTTATCTTTTTTGATTATTTTTGGATGAAAGTCAATTTTATTTGATATTAGAATGGCTACTCCCACTTGTTTCTTGGGACCATTGGCTTGGAAAATTGTTTTCCATCCTTTTATTCTGAGGTAGTGTCTGTCTTTGTCACTGAGGTGCGTTTCTTGTATGCAGCAAAATTCTGAGTCCTGTTTGTGTATCCAGTCTGATAGTCTGTGTCATTTTATTGGGGAATTGAGTCCATTGATGTTAAGAGATATTAAGGAAAAATGATTGTGGCTTCCTGTTATTTTTGTTATTAGAGATAGAATTATGTGTGTATAGCTATCTTCTTTTGGGGTTGTTGGAAGATTACTTCCTTGTTTTTTCTAGGTCGTAGTTTCCCTCCTTGTGTTGGCGTTTTCCATCAATTATTCTTTGAAGTGCTGGGTTTGTGGGAAGATATTGTGCAAATTTGGTTTTGTCATGGAATATCTTGGTTTCACCATCTATAGTGATTGAAAGTTTTGCTGGATATAGTAGTCTGGGCTGGCTTTTTTTGTTCTCTTAGGGTCTGTATGATGTCAGTCCAGGCTCTTCTGGCTTTTATAGTCTCTGGTGAGAAGTCTGGTGTAATTCTTATAGGTCTGCCTTTATATGTTACTTGACCTTTTTCCCTTACTGCTTTTAGTATTTTTTCTTTGTTTTGTAATTTGATGTTTTGATTATTATGTGACAGGGGGTATTTCTTTTCCAGTCTAGTCTATTTGGTGTTCTGTAGGCTTCTTGTATATTTATGGGCATCTTGTTCTTTAGGTTAGGGAAGTTTTCCTCAATAATTTTGTTGAAGATATTTACTGTCCCTTTAAGTTGGGAATCTTCATTCTCATCTATACCTATTATCCTTAGGTTTGGTCTTCTCATTGTGTCCTGGATTTCCTGGATGTTTTGGGTTAGGAGCTTTTTGCATTTTGCATTTTCATTGACAACTCTGTCAATATTTTCCACCGTATGTTCTGCACTTGAGATTCTCTCTTCTATCTCTTGTACTCGGTTGGTGATGCTTGTGTCTATGACTCCTGATCTCTTTCTTAGGTTTTCTATCTCCATAGTTGTCTCCCTTTGAGCTTTCTTTATTGTTTCTATTTCCAGTTTCAGAACCTGAATGTTTTTGTTTAATTCCTTCTTTGTGTTTTCTTGCATTTCTTTAAGGGATTTCTGTGATTCCTCTTTAAGGGCTTCTACCTGTTTACTTGTACTCTCCTGTATTTCTTTAAGGGAATTACTTATATCCTTCTTAAAATCCTCTATCGTCATCATGAGAAGTGATTTTAATTCTGAATCCTGCTTTTCTGGTGTGATGGGGTGTCCAGGGCTTGCTATATTGGGAGAACCTGGTACTGATGATGTCAAGAAACTTTTTTTTCTGTTGCTTATGTTCTTGCGCTTGCCTTTCGCCATCTGGTTAACTCTAGTGTTACCTGCCCTCACTGTATAATACTGGAATCTGTATTTCTGGTTTTCTTGCTTGGGGCAGAGCTCCTCAGAGTCCAGATGTCTCTGTGGTCTTATGATCCTAATCTCCTGGGTGGAAAAACTCCTGGGACTCAGGCCACCTCTTGGATCTGGAAATCCTACTCTGGGTGCAGTGGTTCCTCTAGGATGGCTCAGGATACAATATCTCCCAAGTGCAAACTAGCTCGGTGTGTGCTGCTCTGAGTGCAGTGGCTCCTCAGCTGCTCTGAGTGTAGTGGCTCCTCTAGGATGTCTCAGGATTCAGTATCTGCACAGGAGCAGACCAGCTCTGTGTCTGCCCCAGCCCAAAGGTGAAAACCAATTTTTGTACCAGCATTCATATGTCTGTTTCCCTCTCTCTGATTTTTCTCAGGGCCTTCCTTGACCTATTTCATGCTCTCTTTAATCCTCCCTGTCTTGTCTATGTAAAGGCAACATTCTTCTTTAAGGGCTGTACACAGTCAAGAGCTGTACACAGTCTTTTCTATTGTGATAGAGTAAATCAAGTCCAATAAGGATCTTTGCGATTTTAGGAGGTCTCCTCAGACAGTGAGATGAGGGATTTCTTCAGATTAGTGATGTCAATCTCTAGCTGTTTGATGTTCTTGTCAGTGGCCCTTCAAACGTCTGAGTAGTATAAGTTTGTAGGCCAGCGTCTGGATTAGAACTTCTAGCAGCATCACGGGTGATTCATTTTTACCTGGAAAGGAAAAAGAAGGGACTTCTCAGGGAGATTTCTCTTCCCTGGATGTAAATTGTTATTCATCTTATTTATGGTTGGGCCTGGCTTTGTGGGGGTATCTATTTATTTCATTAATCTTTTGGTAGCCGGTTAGCTGTGCCTTCTGTGGTATCAGACAGGCATATCAATCCTTGGCCCTGTAAGGGAACTGGGTCTGGGCCATTCCCTTTAAGGGTAAGAGGGTCCTTCCTCATGCCTGTGGCAAAGTTTGCTAATTTTTTCAAACACTCCATTATTTGTTTAATTTGATGAATTGAGTCTCCATTCATTAATTTCCATTTATTTGTTATTATTTGTTTATTATCTATACTGTTTCTTGATACCTGCTATGCTTGGATATGATGTCTCTTTATTTTTCTAGATTATTAGTATACAGCTAAAATGCTTAGGAATATAAAATTCCCTCTCAGTGTTGTCTTGGTTCTGTCCTAGTGGTCTCAATGATTGTGTTTTCATTTTCATTTCATTTTAAGATTTTGAATTGTTTCTTCTTTATGTCTTTACTGGTCCACTATTTATAAAAGTACACTGTTTGGTTTCTAATTAATATGTATTTTCTGATGCTATCCTTGCTATTGTTTCTAGGTAATTGTTAATTCATATGATGTTAAATTACATTTCAAGTATGTCACTCAGAAAGGCCCATTAGAAGACATTTTCCCAATGGACTATTTTACCCACTGCTCTATGCCACTAGTAGTAGCCTGAATTTTTTTCATCAGTGATGAAGCAATCAGTTTCTCTAGGGTAAGAGAAAATTTCAGTTTGTTGCCTTTGCCAATAACCAAAAAATGTTGCTGATCCCAGTAGTAAAGCTATTGTCCTGAAAACATAAACCTACAAGCAATATTATACAGAATCAGCAAGTTATGCTTAGGAATTATGCATATATGTATTATATATTCTCTCTATATATGATCATATATGATAATATAATATTGGTAATATATATGAATATAATAATGTAATTTATGAACATATTAACATAAGAACAACTAAAGAAAAAGAGGGCAGAGGCAATGTATTTGAAAGAGAGCAAAGGGGTACATGGCAGGACTTGGAGGGAGAAAAGGGAGAAGAAATGTTTTTATGAGAAGGTACCACATGCTTTTAAAACAGAATCTGTTATCTATCTATTCAGTAAACATTTATTTATCCAATAAATATCTGTTAAATCTTGTTGATCTGTGGCTTCATTTAGCTATATATTTCTCTGCTGATATTTAATTTTCAAGATCTATCTAGATATGAGAGAGGGAACAGCAACCCATCCTTAGCATCCCAGTTCCAACAACCAGAAGCCACCCTGCTACCTGATCTGTCCTCAGACATGTAGTGTGATGGCTCTATACTTCTGGGGAACATGCAGAACACCATGCTGGACTTGACTGGCATACCCTGGCCAGATGCAGAAGGTATCTACTTCACCAATGGATCAGTAGCAGTTTCCAGACTTCCTCAGCAACAGTTTCTAGCCCCTCAAACCCTAGCAATGGTTTTGGAATGTTCCTAGAGATAGAGCCAATAGATTAAGGTAGAGGTCATCTACCCCTCCCTGGAACTCCCCTAATGTGCTTTAAATCTGGCCTGGGAGCTCACTTGGGCACCTCCATCTTGGAAGATGGTAGATCTCAGCATGCTAGACTTCTGCAGATTAAAATGTTCTTTGCTTTTGCATATTATTTGAGACCGAGGTATCATTCTTTGGCAAATCATGGACCCTTACAATAACCTGGTAACACAGCAAGTGCAAAAGTTTACATCATAAAATAATTTAAATGATATGTGTGTAATAAAAACTAAAAATTAAAAAATAAATACAAAAACAGTACAAAGACAATTAGGCAATGAAACAAAATAGGACGTTTTATGTTCTGAGCCAATGTTTCTTCCTGAATGATCCTATTTTTAATTAATTACTTTTCACATGCATACGTGTTTTGTCTGCAAGCATGTCTATATACCTCATGCATACAGTACCCATGTTGGCCTGAAGAAAGCATTGAATTTCTTAGGATTTGAGTTACAGATAGTTGTAAGCTACCATATGAGTACTAGGAATCAAACACCAATTTTCTGGAAAAGCAGCCAGTTCTGTTAACCACTGAGTCATCTCCCTAGCCCTCTCAGCTTTATTTTTAAAAGCAAATTGTGCTTCAGAATAATGTGGCAACTCTGAGTCCTAGAAGTCACGGAATCAGGTTTTATGCTGAAGTCAAAACCTAAAGGCATGTGACCTCATAAAATACATAGTATGTTTCCCTTATAGGACAAACTGACACAGAATGAAAAATATTTTCTCTCAGAGTTACTTTATGATTCCTATATTGTTTACTTTGCTTTTTGTTTGTTTGCCTTTTCTTTCTTTGTCTTAATATGGAATTCCTGACTCACACTGACTTGATTTACTTATGACACTGGTGAAGTAAAAGTAATTTTCTTATCCATATCAACTGGGACTACTGTGCATTTTAACATGTTCATGTTTCTTTCTTTTTTTTTATTATCTTGTTCTTTTTTTTCTTTTTTTTATTGGATATTTTATTTACATTTCATATGTTATCCCCTTACCCCATCCCCCACCCACCCGGGAACCCCCCTCCTCTTACCCCTCCTCCTTCTTCTCTGTGGATGTAACCCCCACCTACCGCCCCCCCACTCTCACTTCCCCACCCTCAAAATTCCCACCTCCTGGGGCATCCAGCCTTCATGAGGTCAAGGATCTCATCTTCCACCTGTGCCTAGCAGGGCCCTCTACTCTTACAAATTCAGCTGAAGCCCTGGATCCCTCCATAAGTGCTCCCAGGCTGGTGGTTAGGACCCTGGGAGCTGTGGTTGGTTGGTATTGTTGCTCTCCTCATGGTGCCACAAACCCTTTCAGCTCCTTCAGTCCTCACTCTAACTCCTCCATTGAGAACCTCATGATCAGTTCAATGGCTAGTTGTGAGCATCTGCCTCTGAATATGTCAGACTCTTGAAGGCCTCTGAGGAGACATCCATATCAGGCCCTTATCGGCATGCACTTCCTGACTTCCACATCAGCATCTACCTTTGGTGACTGCACATGGGATGGATACTCAGGTGGAAAGGTCTTCAAATGGCCCCTCCGTCAGTTTCTGTCCCTCACTTTGTCTCCATATTTGCTCCCTTGAGTATTTTGTTGCTCCTTCTAAGAAGAACTGAATCACCCCCACTTGGTCTTCCTTTTTTATGAGCTTCATGTGGCCTGTGAGTTGCATCTTGGGCGAGGGTGTGGAGAAAGAGGAACACTCCTCCATTGTTGGTGGGACTGCAAGATGGTGCAACCACTTTGGAAATCAGTGTGTGGCGGTTCC
Source organism: Grammomys surdaster (assembly GCF_004785775.1). Lineage (NCBI taxonomy): Eukaryota > Metazoa > Chordata > Mammalia > Rodentia > Muridae > Grammomys > Grammomys surdaster. The sequence goes on along the minus strand of NW_021619609.1, from coordinate 363,549 downwards.
TCAGAAAATTGGACATAGCATTACCTGAGGATCCAGCTATACCACTCCTAGGCATATACCCAGAAGATGCTCGAACATATAACAAGGACATATGCTCAACTATGTTCATAGCAGCCTTATTTATAATAGCCAGGAGCTGGAAAGAACCCAGATGTCCTTCAACTGAGGAATGGATTCAAAAAATGTGGTATATTTACACAATGGAGTATTACTCAGCTATTAAAAACAATGAATTCGAGAGGTTCCTAGGTAAATGGATGGAACTAGAAATTATCATCCTGAGTGAAGTAAGCCAATCACAAAAGAACACACATGGTATTCACTCACTGATTATTGGATATTAGCCCAGAACCATGTTCATGTTTCTTACATGATACCCTCGCATAAATGAGACTGTTTCTAAATATCTGTGTTTCCCCCAGCATTAGGGGGAAACATATTAAAAGCATTTGTGGATTAACTAGGATGCTTCTAAACTGAGATATATACACATTCACACCTATGGGATCTCTGTGGGCTAAAGGAACCAGGGAATTATTCCTTGCCCTGGACCAAAACAGAACTGGAAGGGTAAGTTTCCAGCAATTGTGAGATATATGAGTTATAGAAAGGGGTTGAAGAACAAGGCTGACACTGAATAGAAAGTTTGGGCTGTATTTATGTGCAGAGATCTTAGAAGCATAATTCTGAGCTACTCCCTCCCTCCCTCCCTCCTTCCCTCCCTCCCTCCCTCCCTCCCTTCCTCCCTCCTAGCCCACGATAACTTTAATTTCAGTCATATACTTCAAAGTCTATAAGAGAAGAAATATAAGAGAAGATGTTGCTTTCTAATGACTTTAGAGGTTCACTAGTTGCTTTCTGATTGGTCCCAAGATAATGTTAAAGAATAGCTTTCTTATAACAGCTTACCCTTTCCTCAAACATATAGTTTACAGTAAGTACTGTCTGATCAATGTATATTTAAAAACTGGAATATGCAGGGAAAATAAGCAAAGTTCAGACATTATGGGGTGGTAAAGATGGCTGGGATAAAATAAAAAAGAAGGAAAAATAAACAACCAAAGTACTGACAGTGTTTCTAAACACAAATGAACCAATTAGAACATAAACCAAAGGTCTTATGGTGTTAAAGTTGACTGACACAAACAAAAACTTAGTAAGACTTTGGAGTCTTAGTAAGCCAATATTTCACGTGTTTAAGTGTATTGTTAGTTGTTGAGTCTCTTTCAACTACTTTTTCAGTTGAAGAAATAGAAAGATAAAAAATAGGGATACCTGAATTCAGGGGACATACATCTTCTAAATGATTTCTAAGAACAAAAAATGGAAATGTCATCATCCAAACATGATAAACCATAATGTAATGTAGAGTAAATATAATGAGAATAACTTTAAACAAGGGATAAGAGGGGGTGGTGGTCTATCTTAGTTGGTAGAATGCTTGCCTTAGAACACATGAAAGTGCTGTGTTCAATCTCTATACTGCATTAACCTAGTGTGGTGGCATATACTGATAATCTCAATATTTCAGTAGACTCAATAAGATAAAGAGTTCAAAAACTTACTTGGGTACATAGTAAATTTAAGGCTAGCCTGTGGAAAAAAAGAGAATAGCCTGGTATACAAAAAAAGAAAAAATAAGGAGGCAGAAAGGAATACAGAGAGAGAAACATGAGGGAGGAGAAAGTATAACAGGAAGTAAGAGGATGTGAAGAAGAGGAGAAGGAAGAAGAAAATGAGGAAGAATAGAAAAAAGTAGTAGAGAGGGAGAAGAGGGAGCAGGAAGAGGAGGAAGGATTGTCATTGGGTACAGTCTAGCAGAAGAGAGGATCAAGAACTGAGTTCATGGTGATCCATTCTAAATGGATAACTTCCTTTTGGGGTAACAGTGAATGTTGAAACAAAGCTATAAAATCACACAGTAAAACTTCAGTTATCCCTAGGTATCTATGATGAATAAAGTTTTTCAAGGTATAGTTATGTCTCTCACCCTCATTTTTGTTCTTATAAGAACAGCAATATACATTATGCATAGTTTACAGGTAAGCTGCAACTTACCTGTAAAAGACTGGAACTAATGAACATCAATTGGCTTATGTTGTATCACAGCGAGCTAGTGGTAGAACAGAGTGGCAAATCTTTTAACCTCTCTGTAGTATTTTTTAGCTGCATCTCTCTAGCAAAGTAAATCTTCATCTACAGACTGAATTTTGCAATCTGAGACAATGTCTGAAAATATTTTACCAGCCCTAGGTGGGTGGGATCCTCACTTTATCCTTTCCCTTACCCCAGTTATATTTCTACTGGCATCTCAGTCCTGCACACTGATAGGCTACAGGTCTTATCACATGGCATTCTTTCTGCCTAGAAAGGGATACCTCCCATTACTTCCTAGCACATACTGATTCCTCTCTTGGTTTAAGTGTATCTTCCTTGTATTATATTTATACTTAAATACTATTTACTAATGTCAAGTTTTAATTTTGTATTAATTTAGGCTGTTCTTCTATGTCTCTTTTTCCTATTTTAGCCTTAAAATACCATGGAGGCAATCCAGTATTGTCCTTTCTACCTATTACATCTCTAGCCCAGTCCAATGCCTACTTCAGAGAAATTGTTCAGTTAAACAGTTAGAAGAACAGCCGAGATTGCTTCTGATGTGGAAATCATGGTCTTTCTGAAATAATTTGCTCAAGTTGAAAATTCAGTCTAGATCATATCCCCATGCTTGGGAATATCACTTTGTCTATGTGTAAATCTGGACTCCAACCCCCAGCTAGTTGAACTTAATTCCTATGTAGTGGAGCCCAGAAATATTTGTTTTTACATTAAGCCTCTTAAATGTGTCTGATATAAGAAGTTCATGGTCAATATTTTGAAAAACATTGCCAAGAACCAGATGTTTCCAAAGTAAGGAAAAAGCTGTTCTAGCCTTGGGTTGCATCCAAACTAAAGATAATTGGTAGGAAGAATGAAGCATGCCTACAGAGTCAGATAGAGCTACAGAACATAAATGATGAGTATCTGAAAGGGTTTAGAATAGCTCTAAAATAGGAGATAGTTAAATCCTGAATTATAATAATGAATATCTTTTTTATCTTCTCAGTTTTGTCAGGGGAAACCACATGCCAATCTGTATGTATGTGTGTGTGTGTGTGTGTGTGTGTGTATGTATATATATATAT